>NC_029779.3:48983210-49003916 GCF_000817695.3 Arachis duranensis
CCACGACCTCTACCTCTGAAACTTCCTCTGCCTCTACTTTAAAAATTAAAACCATGACCTCATCTTTCTTGTGTACGGCTTGATTCTGCAACATTGTTTAAATTCACTTGACTTTTCAGGGCTTCCTCGGTTGATTTTTTTACTTCTCTAATATTCTACTGATGTGACTTTCCATGGTTCCTTACAACTCTGCAATCGTCATAGTATCCATATCGTGGGACTCTAGTATCGTAGTCACCACATGGTCATACTTCATCGGCATGGTGCGAAGAATTTTCTCCACCACTTTGCTATCGGGAATATCTTCTCCATAGACTCTCATCTTATTGACAAGATATGTAACACGAGTAAAATATTGCTCAACGGTTTCTGAGCTAGACATCTCGTACCTTTCATATTCTCTTCTTAAAGACTGTAGCTTTGCTTTCTGAGCTTTATCTACACCTTTATACGACAGCTCCAACGTATTCTATGCTTCTTTTGCACTTTTGGCATTTGCTATTTTGTCAAACACCGTATTATCTACTCCTTGATTAATTTGAGATAGCGTCAATTGATCTCTCCTCTGTTGGGCAGCATCTGCTCCTTCTTGCAAACCTGGTTCAATGAAATTCCACAGGTTCTGGGCCTTCAAATGGGTGGACATCAAAGTCTCCTAATAACTATAATCAAGTTTCCCATCTAACTTGGGACCGGACCACACAATATTGAAAGTGTTTGCCATACTGACTCTATGAATAAACAACTATGTGAGAACTCTCCCACACCTCACAAACTCTCAAACACCAGGCGCTGGATTAACCAGCTCTGATACCAAATGTAAGTATAATACCCATACTTTATTGGCCCTAGGATCACTCACTCATATAAATGACGCTACCAAATTTTTCATCTCTCAAATTCACTAATACTCATATGAAATAATAGAACAAAGAATGACTTCACATAATCATGTTTTTTTTTTCATTTCATAATTTCAAAACATACACATTTTATTATAGAACACACAAAATACATAAGGCATATATGCCTTTATATAGGCAAAGTTTCATACTAAAAGTTTATGATTCTACTAACTTCTTAATACACATACTTATCCAACTTTGCTTCTTCCTTTGACTATTCAAATAAGTAATTTCTAGCACATCTTGAAAATTCTTCATTAAGTTTAGTCATCAATCTTGAACCTTTCAATGCACTTCATGATTCTTCTAGTATAGAGGTGATGAGTGCAACTTTCTTTCAATTCCAATTCAATTTGATTTTGAACTTCTTCATTGTTGTAGAATGTTGTAGTTATACTACTCTCTTGAATGTTCTTGGTTATTCTTCAAATTTCCAACATCTTCTAGTAAATTAATGATTATTGTTTTCAATTCAAACTTTGCTTCTTCAATTCTTTAACCATGTTTCATGAAGCTTCTAGTCCATGCAAGTTGATTTAAAATTTTAATCAACAAAAGAGACTCCACACCATCTTAAATTTTTACAGCTTACCAAATAATGGAGGATTGTCTCTCCACAATATCAA
Source organism: Arachis duranensis (assembly GCF_000817695.3). NCBI lineage: Eukaryota > Viridiplantae > Streptophyta > Magnoliopsida > Fabales > Fabaceae > Arachis > Arachis duranensis. The sequence goes on from NC_029779.3 coordinate 48,984,742, forward strand.
CATAAAGAGATTATTCCACCAACTCTTCTGTATAATTATAACTGACTAGAATTCTACTATAACTATTTTTTCATAGAAAATTTTTTACTGGCTAGCGCTGCAAATCTCAAAACTTGTTCCAGAATTTTTTTCGGTTGACATTAGATTGGGAGAGGTTCCAGAAGTGCATGTAAAAAATTATGAGCAATCTGATACCTTGATACCTAAACACCATTGTATAAATATTCATTTTATCTCTTGGCCAGGTAATATAGTCTTCGACATCTTTTATTTTTGTATGTAGTATAACTTGTACAATATCTAAGCCGAAATGAGTGTTTAATCATTGTTGATTCCAAATTAATTTTTTTACAATTAGTTGTTCTACCCATTAATTTTTAACTACAACATTAATGAGATTTTTTTTCACTCATTAAAAATAATCACCGTTTCTAGTGCTAGAACTTTGTTAAAACTTTATATTTGTTTTAATTAAAACTTTATATTTAACATAAGTGAAAGTAGTCTTCTTAAATTTCTGTATCATCGAGAGAAGATCTAGGTACTTATCCTGATTTTTCACATGAAGTACATACAAAATAGCTGTCAATTACTCTTTAGTCTTAGTAGGAGTATTAAGAACAAAAAATACTAATGACTTATCCAAATGTTCACTTGATCATTGATAGAGGAATATACCTGTAACATATTTATTAAGTTTTTACGCGCTTCCTCCGTAGCTTTACTAAAACGAATTGAGTTGTTTGCAAAAAAGAAAAAAAGAAAAAAAAATTAATAGTAGGACATTTGTAGTTTAGCCTCAAAATCATAATTTTGCATTTCTGTTTTTCTATGTGGAGTAGATGAGATAAATCCTTTACATAAATTAAAAAAAGATAAAAAAAGAGAGGATATCTCGTCTCAATCCTCTATATGATCTAAAGAAATCATAAGGTTAAACTTACTATTACATACTTCTTTACTATTTTTTTTTAAAATCCAACTTTTTTATAATTGTTCACACAAAATTTCATTTCACTCAACCATAAGTTTATATCAAACTTTAGAGTCATATCATGCTCACGCAATCTTTTATTTTTAAAAAATACATAAATATTTAATTAAAATTTATTAAAAAAGANATAATTTTATGTGTACATTCAATTATATATACTACGTCCATCAAACTAATTATTTTTTTATATCGTGTGTGTGAATAATTATAAAAAAAAAATTAATTTTATCGTTATGTAAAATATTTTATTGTAATTATATCCCTCTCACCGGCACCGCAGCAGTCGTCGCGTCGCGCGCCTGAGAAACCTCAGAGAACGTTGTCGTCGGGCGAGAGGCAGCGCCGTCGCCGTTCAGAGGAGAGTCATCTTCGTCGGCGTCCAGAGGAGAGTTCAGCCTGGCAATATTACCATTTTGCCCATCATTCCCAGAGAGATTGCACAGTAGCTTGCAGTAGCTGAAAGCCTGAAACAGTGAAAACAAGACTCTCCTCAGAACCTTTCATTCTCTTTTGTTTTGTGTTGTGTTGTTCATTACTTCACTGCCAATAATTGTTGTCGCAAATTCCTTTTCCCGGAAAAAAGAAGGTCTCCTTTTTCTCAACCAACAACAAGGTTTTGTTTCCAGTGGGTCCTCCTCGATCTTGTGGTAACTCCATCACCTACTACTGTTCCATTTTCCCTTGCCGTAGTTTCGAATCCCTTGAAATTGATGCCTCGTTTTTTTTAAATATTATTAGGTTTTGTGTGATTTTTTTGGTCATTTTTCTTTCCTGATTTTTACTCTGCTGACTGATTTCTATTGCCTGCTACAGGATTAGGGATTTCGTGCATGGATCCTGCTCTCAAGCTCTGTGCTTTGCTGGTTCTTAATTTATTAGGTATCAACGGTGGATGATTTTAAAAATGTGGTTAAATTATTCTTTTTTAGTACTTAGGTGTTAGAACTTAGAACTATGCATGAGTGCGTATCTTATGGTACTAGTGAATGGTTCTTATAGTACTTTGATTGTTTTTCCTATGTTTATTGTTTTGGTGCTAGTGAATGATGCTTTTGCAAGTGATTTTGGGCACTGTGAGAGAGTTGTTAAGAGTTGGGCATACACTTCCCTTGATAATGAAATCAGGGAGGATAAACACACGCTGGGGGATTTGCTGTTCTTCCTCCATGTGCCTAGGACGGGAGGGCGGACATATTTCCACTGGTAAATTTTGTTTTGTATGATGTAGTTATTGAGGCAGCTGAATGACTTTGAGCTGTGTTGTTGACAAGTTTGTCGACCTTTGTGTTTTGCAGTTTCTTGAAAAAATTGTATCCCAACTCTCTGGAATGCCCTCGCTCTTATGATAAGTTGCGCTTTGATCCAAGGTGCTATCTTGTTCTTACTATCATGCAGATGTAAAGCGTAGCAGCTTCTCTAAGTTCACAATATTCTTACTGTTGGTTGTAGTTTGTTCTTGAATAGCCATATTATACATACAAAAGTTTACTGTAAACTGAAAACAGATTACTTATTTAGTGTTTTCTCTGTGTTTGTCAATTTGTAGCAAACCAAAATGCAGGCTGTTAGTTACACATGATGACTATAGCATAACATCCAAACTTCCAAAGGCGAGAACTTCAGTTGTTACCATACTTAGGGATCCGGTAGATCGTGTCTTTAGTATGTATGAATTTTCAATAGAGGTTGCAGCTAGATTTTTGGTGCATCCCAACTTGACATCTGCAACACAAATGACTTTACGCTTGCGCTCTAAGACCAAAGGAGTTAGTACACTGGATATCTGGCCATGGAAGTATCTGGTTCCATGGATGCGGCAAGATCTTTTTGAAAGGGTATATCATGTTTCATTTGTAAAGCTTACTAATAAGTTCTGTGTCTGACCATCTATAGTAGCATTTATTAGAGGAGGATGGATATTGCTGATATAGTAGCATTGAAGAGCATATGCATCTAGCCTGGTTCTTGTGTGAAAAGTAATCTTGGACTTGCTAGGTAGTCTATGTTTAGGTGGATAACTTGTTTTTTATGGTATGATTATGACATAGATGTGTTTAAACCAATTGCTTATGTTGACGATGGAAACATAAATCCCCAAATTTGCCAAGGAGAAAGTAAATTATTTACTCCGTGATGTTCTCTATTTCGATGCGTTGCATATATGATTTATGTGGACCTTAAATTGACAGAGAGATGCAAGGCGCAGAAACGGACAGCATATAATAGAGAAGGATGATTATTATGACATGGAAGATTTTGCAATGCCATTATATGAATACATCAATCATCCTGCAGCCAGGGATATTGTACATAACGGAGCCACATTCCAAGTAATTCAGCTTGCATTTCTTTACAAGTATAGGGATTTTAAGTCATCATTTTATGCAATTGCCATGATATGTGTTATGCTGATTTCTCAAATAGTGGTTCAACTAGAATTTGTTGGCAAGAATTTCTTTCTTTCTTTCTTTTTTTTTGGTCAAATCTTATGTTGTTGATTATTGCCACAAGAAAATATGGATGAATCATGAATATATTTTCATTTGACTATAATTTACATCACATTGTATTAATTAGTTTCTTGGTAGTGGTGACCATAATCAATAAAAAAATTTGACTCTGACTATCAGGTTGCAGGTTTGACGAACAATTCTTATCTGGCAGAAGCACACGAAGTGCGCCATTGTGTACAGAAGTACAAGATTCTTGGCAAATATGTGCTACAAGTTGCAAAGGTAATAAATAAGCTTTGGAAGTTGTGATAATTTCAACATGTAGTTCTCAGCTTCTCCCTGTTCCTTTTCTCAATATGTGTTTCTTGTGCTTGTACATCTTGCAGAAGAAACTGGATAATATGTTATATGTTGGTCTTACTGAAGAGCATAGAGAATCTGCAACTATGTTTGCAAATGTGGTTGGTGCTCAGGTTATATCACAGCTTAATGCTCCAAACACTACCCTGGAGCTTGTTGATAAAACAGGTTAGTGTATTATATAACTTTATTAGCAATTTTCAGTTTCGGTCAAACTTTGGGGTAGGTTACAAAGGGGCTGTAAAATTAGTACAGAATTTAGAGCTAAGGCTATGTACCTGTGCATGTAATGCTTTCAGATGATATCGGCGAGCTTGTCTAATATTCTAATATCGCGTTTTACACTGAACTTTGGTAGACATTGATGTTGTCATCTTATGTTTAGTCTTGGGCTGTTGGCCATATCTTTTATTTTTTCTTTAAAAAAAATAAAAATAAAATTCAATGACATCTATCGTTGTTGTACATGTACTGCAGAACAGAGTTCAGTTTTGGATTTTGATCCTGATAGCAGTGAACATCAGGTAAGAAGCACCTCTTTCTTGATGTTACTTGGTTATTAAAGTTTGAGTGAGGGTAAATCCCTTTTCATTAAAAAATATAAAGGGAAGCACTCTTATAGCATTTCTCCCTTCAAGACAGAATAGTACCTCAGAGACAGTAGCAAGTGAGGTTACTTCAAGTGACAGTGGTGAAGCAACAAAGTTGAAGGTAAAGATGTTTCACACAACAACTATGCCGGTTTTATGAATTTATCAAATAGTTTATTTCCAATCTCTGATTGCATGCTTATTTTTCATCGATTTCAGATGTCTGCTAAAGAGCTCATGGATGCTTATGAAGGCTGCATCTCTAATTTACGCAAGGCCCAGTCAAGCCGGCGTATCGCTTCTTTGAAGGGGATTTCTCCAGTGAACTTTACTAAGGAGGTAAATAAATAGATATAATGCTAAAAGAATATCATTCCACAATTCTGTTCAATGAAGCATGAAACCTGGTCTTGTTGCTTGTTTGACTTGGGCATTGGATAATTTAAAAGCCTACCATTAACTTGCAGTGTTGTGCTATCCCTTGCCGATGACTCTTATGATTTTACAGGCACGGCTTCGAGTTAGTGAAGATGTTCTCCAAGAGATACGGTCTCTTAATGACCTGGACTTAGAGCTTTACGAGTATGCAAGAGCCATTTTCGATAAACAACATAAAGCTACAATGCGGATGTTCACTGAGGTATGTGTTGAAGGTCTGATCTTTCTTGTATTTCCTCTACAGGTATTAAAATAGTTAGGATAAGTAACAAAAGATATATTTATTAGGCTATGAAGTTGGCTTAACTATGAATTGGCCTGTTTCTCGCGACTTGCATGTTTCCGTGTTTTTTAATTTTGATTGCTTTTTACCTTTGCTAAATGCAGCAGAGATGGGACAATATATCAAGCAATGCCTCTGAAATCACTTTCTGGAAGTTCCTTCCATTGGCAATTACTTTTGCCTTCCTCATTTTCGTATCGCTACTAATTGTAAATGTGAGAAGAAGAACGTTGAAGATTAAGTAAGAACTGTACTAAAGTGCCATCTTTTTGTTCCTAGTTTTGTCCCTTCATATAGAAAGCTCAATTCTCAAGTCTTGGTTGGGGGTTCTTTCTGTTTTAACCATTTAGACATTTCGGTGCAACTATAAACTGTTATGATCATGATGGTATTTTTGTACCAACCAGTTCTACACATACAAGTATATGATTATAAGGAAAATTCAGAGCAATAGATTGGGCCCTTATTTATACTCTTCATATTCTACACTCTTATCAAAATTCCCATAGATTAAACGACGTCATTTACCTCTATCATGTATCAAGTCACAGGGAATTTGTTTACATGAGATTTTTTTTTTTTACCACCTCAAGTATAGTAAATTTCTTGTATCAAGCAATATGTTATATTTCACTCTTATTTAAACACAGCTTTGCAGAAGTTGCTAACTTTATCTTGAACGAAAGGTTTTGATTTACATTGTACTGAACAGATATAATTGAGCATTCCAAAATGGTGAAATAATTGATTGGACACCTGTATCCTTCATATTCTACAGTACACTTGCTTTCAATTGTATACACTATGAGGTTTGTTATGTAGATGTATTATTACATTAGTATTTGGATTATCCACTGTGTAAAAAATCATATAAATGCAATATTTAATTGGACAAATAGTGTAAGATTTTTAAAATAATATGAATTCATAAAAAATTGATTTTAATGTATGTTTAGTTTTCTAGCTTTATAGAGGCAAATCTAACCAAACTTAAATGGACTAATCTTTACCTCAATAATAATGAAAAAGGTTTTCAATGGAAAATGAAAATAATATTGATCTATTTTTATTGATGGGATACTATGTACATAAAAAATTGATCATATTAATATTAAGTTATAAAGGAATTTCAATTCAATTTATCCAATACATTATGAAACATCATTTTTAATGTAATAATTGTGTGTGTGTGAATAATTATAAACAAAACTGTAAATACATTGCTGTGTAAAATATTTTATTATTATTATTATTTATCTAATAAATTTAGTTTTGATGCACTAAGAATATAAAATGTTTTACACAATCGTGCAATTATGACCGTTCTCTTAGATAACCATTTACGTATTTAATATAAAAAGTAATTATTTAAAATTAATTTTTTATCTAATACCCTCAAACACTTTTTAGTTTGAAATGCAGTATGTAACTGTAAATTTGTACTTTCACTTTTCAACAAAGGATTAACATTCAACAACCTACATACTTGTGTGGCTCTAACAAGCTTTTAACTGAAGAGATGGATAGAGAAACTGACTTCACTTTCATGAAGTCATGAGTTTTATGATTCTATCATTCCTCCCTCCTCTTACTTCTTCTTCTTCTTCTTCTTCCACAAACACCAACAATCTTCTTCCAACACTGAAGAAAACTCACCCTCACAATCCAAAACTTGGTGGACAAAGCAGGGTCCTACCTAATCTTCTGTCTTTGGCCCTTGCAGCTTCAACATTAACCTCTCCCTTCCATTATTCACTTGCAATTCCTTCCCTCAATTCTCAATCATTCCCTCCACCAATCTCTCCCACAACTCCTTTCTCTCAATCCAAGAACTTACAGCTTGGACTGGAAAATGGGTATGTCAAAATTCTCAATTATTCATCATATATTGCCTTGTCTATTTTTAATTTTGAATAGATATCCAAATTGTTCTTCTAGAATTCTTTGTTGAATATTTTGCATCTAATTACTAATTAGTTTTTATTTTAGAGAATTATTTTTATCAGACAAATTAGTTCAGTCGTACTTTCTAGAAGTCTTAAGAATTACTTAGACAATTTCTGAGAGAACAAATTTGTTTCATAATGATATTTTTAAGAACTAAGACTGCGTTTATTTTTTAGAATAGGATAAGATAAACAATAGGAATAAGATTTATGTATAAGTGAAATTTGTTAGAGAGTAAAGTATCTCATCTGAACTAATTTAAATGTTTATTCTTTAAACTTATATATTAGACTAAGTTTTATGTATAAGTGAAATTTTGTTCAATTTTGTAGTTTATAGCATGTTTTATAGTGTTTTTTTTTTTAATAAAAAGGAGTTATAATTACCAAAACTCTTTTTGTACATTATTATTCTCTTGCAGAAAAATTAGACCATGTCCATCATTCAATCCAGGATGTATATCAACAAATGCTAAGTCTTCATCATTTGAACTCCCTTGGACAATTCCAGAAAATTCCTCAGACAATGCTATTGAGGTTACTATATATTATATCATTAATCATTAATCAATCAAAAGTGCCCTGTGTTTCTTTTATCCTAATTTCTTTGTTTGTGACTTTCTTGTTACATTTGCATTTTACATTTATGTCTTCTAGCCATTCCTCATGATCATCTCTTGAATTTTCTCCCATTTTTTCTATTTTTTTCCCCAGAAATTGCGGGAAGCAATACTAAAGACCCAGAAAAATGTGAAATTTCAGGCTGTGGAAGATACCCCTGATGGTAATGCATATTGCACTGTGAAGACTTAATCCATGTTTGATTTTAGAGAAAAGGACAAATTCATCCCCACTTTTTGGTCGACATTTAAGTATCTGAGAATTTAAAAATACATTTAAGTCCCTGAACTCTTCAAAATACTGACATATTGATTCTTGAGTTTAATTTGTCCAATTTTAAAAACTCTCTTACGTGTGCATCCGTATCAACCAGGTCAGTACAACGGGAGTCAAGTTTGATTTTTCTGTTGAGTCACAGACTCAAGTGAACATGAGAAATCGATATATCCAGGTTTTGAAAAGGTCAAAAACTTAAATATATTTTCAAATTATCAAAAACTTAAATATTTGCGGATCAAAAGGTCAAGGACCTATTTGTCCTTTTTTCTTGATTTTATATCAACTTTTTATAATTTGACCATTCTTTTCAAAACTTCTATCATAAACTCTCTTGAGTTTTGAACACAGCAAAAGCTAGTCTAAACTAATGTAACTTGCTCTATTCAGCTTTTAATTAATATACAAATTTGTTAGGGTAAAGAATATTTTTTGTCTTTAAAATTTAATAAAAAATTTTAAAAATACTCTTAAATTTTATTTTGTTTCAATTTCGTCTTAAAATTTTTCGATTTGCATCAAATATACTCTCAACAGCTATATTTTCAAAAAATTTAAGACCAATCCAACAAAAATACATGAAAATTATGCTTGATTTGCTTGGATTAAAGGTTGTTTTAATAAAATTGTTAATGAATTGGTCCTAAATTTCTTTAAAAGTTTAGTTGTCAGAGAATATATTTAATACAAATTAGATATTTTTTAGATAAAATTAAAATAAAATAAAATCTAAAAATATTTTTAAGGACAAAAACTATAATTTACCCTATTTGTTATTAATACCAGTAAGTAGCAACAATGATATAGGAAGTTACATTAATTACCAAAAGTGTCATGATTCATGAACCATTTCTTCTTAAGGGTTAAACTATTAAATAGTCAAACATGTATTGTTATATATCTTATCCATTCTTAATATTGCAGTGTAAATATATTTACCTTTGTCTTATAATGAAATTCTATCTTAATTTACAAGAATGAGCATTGTCATGTAAGTTGTTTTATGATATAATATTAGAGTTTTTATAACAAAAAATATAGAGTTCGATTTTTATTATTATAAAAAAAAGAATTTTAGTATAAAACAAAAAAAAAGAGGAAAAAAGAATTTATGTAAACTTTACAGATCAACTCCAAAATTAGTCTTTCGTGAAATAAAATGTTAGATATAACTATTCGTATCATTATCCATTAATAAAATTTTGGAATAAAGTATATCTTTTGTTCTTGAAATTTGATAAAAATTTTAAAAATATCTATAAGTTTTTTTTCTTTTAATTTTGTCCTAAAAATTTTCGATTTACATCAAATATATTCCTAACAGCTAATTTTTCGAAAAATTTAGGACCAATTTAACAATAATTTCATAAGAACAACATTCAACGCAAACAAATCAAACATAACTTTCATGTATTTTTGTTGGATTGATCTTAAATTTTTTAAAAATTTAGCTATCAGGGATATATTTGATGTAAATAAAAAACTTTTGGGATGAAATTAAAACAAAATAAAACTTATAGATATTTTTGAAATTTTTGCTAAATTTCAAGGACAAAAAATATATTTTATCCAAAAATTAAAATATCAGACAAAAAAAATGAATAATTATATATCTAACAAAAAGAAAACAATATACCATAAGCAACAATATAAGAATGAAGTTCTACTTATGATAACTTCATTAATACTAGGAATAATTCATATATATGCAGGGCAATATCTGCAAGCAGAAGTTGATGGAGGGTTTGATAGAGATGTACTTGAATTTCTAGTGAAAGGTGATGTAGTTTTATACAGATGTATGGCAACAAAAGTAACTTATGTATACCCTTTCACAACAGCATTTGGAGATTCTAAGGGTCAACAATCAAGACTCAAGCAAATTGGAGACCAATTGGGATGGTATGCTCCAACTTTTGATTCCATGCAAGAACAACAATAATAATGCACTTTCAATTATTTGTATCAAACTAGCAAAGTTCATTCATTATTGATTCAATGTCATCAACACAATTCTCATATATATCAAATATATAAATAACAAAGTTCTATTATATTTTACATTTTAGTATTATTAATCTCAGAGTCTCAAACTCACCAAGACAGAAACATATTTCTGGATATGATTCAATATTTTTTGTTTTAATGTGTCATAAAATTATTTATTCTAAAAATTTAAATTGACAAAAATAAATACACGAATAATTATATTTTTAATATGTTTTTTGTGTAACAATTTTTTATTTTAGGTTTACGTGAAATTTTTAATTGTTTATATCATATTGAAATTCTTTTCTTTTGGAAGTAATAAGAGACAGATTCTAAATCTTTTAATCATAAAATATTTTGACAATATATTATAAAAATATTTATTCTAAAAATTTAAGTTGAAAAAAAAAATATATAAATATTTTAGCTTTTGATGCACTCCACTTAACTAAAATAAATAAATAGTTGCAAATACCTTAGAACTAGGAGTGGAAAAAAGTCAGACGGCTTGTCAGGGGCCTGTAGCCTGGCCTGTGTTTGGCCTGGTCTGGCCTGTTATAAAATAGGTACAGGCCTAGACTCTTTTAAAAGTCTTAATATATTAATAGACTAGGCCCAGGCTTACTAATTAGCTTTATAGGCCTGTCAGGCCTGCCTGGGCCTGTTAATATATAATTTTTTTTTTGGTGACTACTGTTAAAATATAATTAAATATATAAATAATTATTTATTATTAATAAAATTATGAGATATTTTAAATTTATTATATTTTATTATAAATATTTTTGTATATTTTAAATATGTTAAAAGTTTAAAATTTTTTATAAATATTAAATATATGACATATTACATATAACTATTTTTATTAAAAAATAATTTTTTAAATAATATTTTTATTTTTGTAAAAAAAATTATCAGATTTTTTAACAGGCTTCAGGCCAGGCCAGGCTGAATAACAGACCAAGCCTAGTAATTTATAAAGAACTTATAACAAACTACGGACCAGGCTCAGACCAATCAACTGTATGACAGCCTTGGCCTGTTTCCACCCCTATTTAGAACAACACGGAATAATTAATAATTTAATATTCTATGTACTTTCCAAATTTTAAACCAAGGTAGAGAATTTCTTGTGAGGAAGGATGGTAAATTACTACTTAATCTTAGGCATTGGGAATAAAGAGATCAATAGTATTGCCCTTTTATGACTAACAGAGGAAAAACATAATTTTTTTATTTATTTTTGAAAAAAAAAATTGACAAAAAATGCTAGTTATACATGTTACCATAGATGTAAATATCATAAATATCTTTTATTCAGATTTAAATTTTATTCACTTATTATAAGTTCAAATGACTTATCATCATATATAACCAGTTGTTAACAACTGCCTATACTATAATATATACATATGTGTGCTTCTGAACCACATTCTTCTACACAAAAATCATCATTATTTCTTAGTTTTTATAATTTTGAAATATACTTTTTAATATTTTTTTCAGCATCACATACAAAAGGTTGAGCCCTACATGATGTGATGGATCTAAAAGGCCTGATATTTCTTTGGGAGTATTGGCAAGAAGGACAGTTAACAAAAGCCAATTAATAAAAAAGACTAATTAAATTATATCATTATTATTAAAAAGAACTTATTTAAATAAAACTTATAAAGAAGGACCAACATCATTATTATTAAAAAGAACTTATTTAAATAAAACTTATAAAGAAGGACCAACATATTATTTTAAAAGCACAATAACGTTATTAATTAATCTCTAATGATATTTTAAATATCAAACAAAAAAAATCTTTTTAATTTTTTCAGTTTCAATTCATTATTCATCTTTACTTTTAGTGTAATTTTAATTTTTTTCACAAAAAATCACATATCAAAATTAATTATCAAAGATAATTCAAAGAATAACCATAACCAAGTCTCAAGGCAAAATAAATTTGTATATAAAAAAAATTCTTAGATTTTCTAAATTAGGCTATAAAACTTACTTTGTTAATTGGCGATTTCTTTTCTTTTATTTTTTTTGATAAATTTCTTCAATTGATTCTCTACTTTTAAGTATAAATAGAATTAGAGACTTAGATGAGTAAGATTTTAGATATTACAATATTTATAAAAGAAGATTAAAAATTTAGAGTTATTAAATTTAGGGATTTAGAAATTAAAAAAAACGAATTAGGGTTTTTTTAATATTTTTTAATGTTAAAAATTGATTAAAGATATGATTGTCTATTTAAAATAATTATTTAATCCTTTTTCTTAAATTGATTTAAATTGGTCTTTTGAAATAAGTTTAATATAATTAGTCGTCCTTTTTAATAATTATTTATTGTTAGTGGTCCTTGGGATTAAATTTTCCCTATTTCTTTTTGAGACTCCAACACCTTTAATAGAATAATATCTTCCAAAGAAGTATCAATTCCATGATGGAAAGTGATCAAGAGAGAGACACTAAGAAATATCTTTACTATAATTACAAAACTATCATCTTTAGTATTAAGATATAGGCTATCACAAATATCCAGCAGTTTAAAAGTATTCTTCAATGGATTTTCTCTTAATAAGAAAGATATTTTCGTCCTTACAAAATTTTGGATATATTAAGTTAACACACATTTCTTTCTATATCACTAAATGAGATATAAAATTTATAGTCAACATTTAAACTGGTCCCTAAAAGATTTTAAACAGGATCTTATTAAAAAATTTATTTGTTCAACATACATATTAAAATTTTAATTGAAAGTGATCAAAAGACTAATCTATTCAATAAAAATAATTTTTAAGACTTTCAGTGTAACAAAAATCTGTTGATGATCTATTTTAAAATTTATTAGAGATTAATTCGGATGTTACTAACTCTTATATCACATTCTCAATATGAGAGATATTTTTGTAATCTTTTTATTTTTAATGTGATAATATATATAAAGAAAACAATGATAATATTTTTAGTTAAATGCACATCAAAACTTTTTCGCCATATAATATAAGAGGTAATACTTATATCTTATATATACTTTACATTAAATCTAATTATACAAAATAAAAAAAAATGTATATTTGAATCAATTTAAAAATATAGTACTAATACACACACAAAATGACAAATATGATCTAAATAATACCTACATTCAATGATAGCAAAAACTCGGATTCGGATATTTTAAAGTTTGAATTTTACTTTAGAGAGTAAAGTGTGATCTTTTACTCTTGAATAGTTTCTCTTTCATATTTATTATTGGTCCCACCTATGAAATTAATAGTGAGAGATCATACTTTACTCTCTAAAATAAAATTCAAACTTTAAAGAATCCAAATTCCAAAAGCTTACCTGCAACTATTTTTGTTTTTATCTGAAGTTGATAATTAAAAATTGTTATATTTTAATTTAGTTAAATATGTTAAATTATTTAAAGACTTTTAGCTATCAACTTCAAGTGAATACAACTAGACGTGAGTCTCCACCTTCAATGATACATGAGTGCATACCTTCCTTCATTATATATACTGGTTATAATGCTAACTTGACAAGTTAACCCCACAATCATTCAAGAAAACTAGTGGCAAAAAGGAGCAAGATATAGAGCAACCTGAAGCAACACATAACATGGTTGTTTCAATGCAGAAGAAGAACAAGATGAAGGAGTTCATAGGACACAGATGGGTAGTGTTTGTGTGTGCAATATGGGACATGTCATTTGCAGGAACATCATACATGTTTGGGAGCATTTCTCCAGTGATCAAGAGCAGCATGGGATACAATCAGCAACAAGTGGCGTTTTTGAGTGTTGCAAAGGATCTTGGTGACAACGTTGGACTCCTTGCTGGTAAGATCAGTGAGGTTTCACCAACTTGGAGGGTCATTCTTGTTGGGGTTATTCAGAATGTTTTTGGTTATGGCCTTGTTTGGCTTGTTGTCACTCATAGACTTCCTTCTTTGCCTTTGTGGATGGTAAGTTAGTTAGTTAGTTACTCACTATCCAAATTTCTTTTGAGTAAATTAGTTCACCATAAATAGTAATTACTTCCACGAAAATATTTTCATTTAAAAATAATATTGTGAATAGTTAGATAATTCAGTCAAACATGGTTGAAATATCTAACTGTTTACAATATCACTTTTTTATAAAAATGTGAAGTAGCTACTATCATAAATTAGTATAATGTGGTACCTTAATTTTTAATATTTTTCTAGTTTGAAACAATTCTTTTGTTAAACCATTTCTTACAAATAGTTTAATGCCTAATGACACTTAAGATATTTATATTTTAGTTATCATTTTTGTATAAAAATATTTTTATGTAAATAATATTTTTAAAATATGTCACAATTGTTTAATTTTAATTTATGCGTAAAATCAATGAAGTACATTTTAGAAACTTACTCTTTGATTTTGTTAATTGTTGAAATCCTAATACTGCATTTTTTCGGTTAATTTTTGAAGTTGAATTAGGTATAGTCGTAAGATTAATGAATGATTAGTGCATTATTACTCTTTTAGGTTTAAACTATATATGTCTACCATTATTTCTCAATTATTACCCCCTTAATAGTGCTATATATTGTTTATTTGTTTACTATTTTAATTTGTTTGCGCAGATAATGATTAATAAAAAAATCTGTTAGTTGGTTCGTGGATATTATGTCTTTCTAACTTTCTTTGTTCTGTTCAAGAAGTTGTTGAATTGTGGAGAGGTTTACAATGACCACAAAGTGTTTGATAAAATTCCTAAACGAAAAAATTCAGCATATGATCTATTATAACCTTGAGAGACTTCACATAATATGTTATTATCATATATCAACAAGGTCACATTTATCTTACCTAATTCATATTACTATGCATTTTTAACTTGATTATATCTTGAGTTTCTTCTAATTGCTATACTTTTTTTTTTTTCCAATTCATATTCTGTCAATACTTTCTTAACATGACAGTGATTTGCAGCTATGCTTTTTCATCTTCTTGGGACAAAATGGATCTACATATTACAACACGGCCGCGCTAGTTTCTTGTGTGCAAAGTTTCCCGGAGAGTCGAGGACCGGTGGTGGGGATACTGAAGGGTTTTGTTGGCTTAAGCGGCGCAATATGGACTCAAATTGTTGCAATGATCAGCTTCCCTGATCAAGCATCTCTGATTTTTGTCATAGCAGTTGGGCCTGCTATGGTTTCTTGCGCTCTCATGTTCATCATAAGGCCTGTCGAAAGCTACAACAAGCAATCTTCTAGATCCTCTGAGGATGGTTCTGGCTTCATGTTCATCTATAGCGTTTGCCTTCTCTTAGCAGCATACCTTATGGGGGTTTTAATGCTAGAAAACATGTTCAATTTGGACCACAACACCATTACATTAATTGCGATTGTTTTGATCATTCTCATTTTGCTTCCAATTATAGTTCCTATCTTTATGGTTTTCTTTACTCAACCTCAAAATCTAGATCAAGAAAGCCTTCTTCAACCAGAAACAAGAACAAGTACATCAACGCGTGTGGTAGATGGTGAGACTAGTGCAAGTTCTTGCCTTGTCAAAGAAGATAAAGCTCAAAAGCAAACAGGGCTGCCAGTAACCGAAAGGCCAGGAAAAATTGTTAAGTTTCAAGCTAAGCTTTCGCGAGTAATCTCTGAAGCTGTGAAGAAACTGAAGCAGAAGAATGGGCCGCATCGAGGAGACGATTTCACCCTATCACAAGCATTGATGAAGGCTGATTTCTTGATCATGTTCTTCTCTATTGTCTTGGGGTGTGGATCAGGTTTGACAATGATCAACAACATGGGTCAGATTTGCCAGTCCTTGGGAGACAATAATGTCAACGTGTATATATCAGTTATTAGCATATCAAACTTCCTCGGCCGAGTCGGCGGTGGCTTTTTCTCAGAGGTTATAGTAAGGTTTGCTCTCTTCCTTTCTTGATTTTGAACTTTAGTGCTGCCTAGTGTTTGGTTGCGAGTTTTGATTTTGGATAGGAAAGTCAGGATCAGAAGGGTTTGAACTCTAAAGTGTAAAGCTTAATTCATTTTATACTTCAATTATTTCACATCCTTACCTTTCCCTCCAAAATCAAAACTCCAAATCCTATAATCCCTTTACTGATGTACCCTTTTTCCCTAAATAGAAATTTTGCGTACTCGAGACTTCTTGCATTGGCAGTGGTTCAAGGAATGATGGCAGTGGGACTCTCCTACTATGCCATGGGTTTGGTTGGTCAAGTTTATGTAGTGGCCATATCAACGGGTTTTGGCTATGGTGCACACTGGTCAATTGCAATTGCTGCAGCTTCGGAGATATTTGGCTTGAAGAACTTTGGAACTTTGTACAATTTTCTCACCGTGGCTAGCCCAACCGGATCTCTATTTTTGTCCGGATTCGTCGCGAGCAAAATATATGACTACTATGCAGAGCAGCAAGCAAAACAGAGAATGCAGAGTCTTAAGGCCTCATTGAACTTTACATTGCCTTATGTCGCAAGAAACGAAGAATCGCTTGTTTGTGAAGGAAACATATGCTTTTCCCTAACATGTATAATCTTTGCAGTGGTTTGTCTGTTCGCTGCAGCTTTGAGCTTGATCTTAGTCCACCGGACTAAGAGGTTCTATGCGCAACTTCATGTGAAGTCTCTATCTTGAGTAGTGTCATTAAGGTTGCTTTCGAAAACTGTCTCAGGATAGAAATATAGATATCGAGCGACACAAACCTATTTGTGCAAGAAAATAGGTGTCTCAGAATATATTTTTTGGCCACAATATAGGACAATGGAGACAGATTCAGTGTTTTTGAATTCAATGTCTTGAAGTTACAAAGATCCTAGGTTTGAATGTTGTATTGGATGTGTACATGGTCTATTATGTGTAATTGTTGTGGCCTTTCTTGTCCAAGATTGTTTTATTCATATTGCCTATGTGAGCTTGCTTATATAGAAATCCCTTCTTGGAGATCATATGCAAGAATATGTCCAAATCAAAATAATAAAAAAGAATTTTGTATCTCCTTTTACTCTTAGCTTGAAGATGTTTGAAACCCACTACATACTTTTGGAGTTTTAGGTTAGTTTATTGATAAATAAGAAGAATTTTACGGCTAATTTTTTTTATATGAAAAAAAATTGTGTGTGATTCATCATCATAGATCATTGGTGTGTTTTTCTTAAATATGGATTTTTTTTAAAATTTTGAGTAACAAATCGGACTCTCAGATTTGGGGGAGTAGAGAAATCTGAGGGTTAGATTTCATAGGGTTATAAATCTGAGGGTCAGATTTGTATATTGAAAAAAATTTAAAATAAAAAAACTTAAGTCTAACCCTCAAATTTGTATTATTTTAAAAAAAATTAAACCACAAATCTGATGTCAGATTTGTGGTTATCAACAAAAAAAAATAAAAACACTACAAATTTGACCCTTAGATTTGTGGTATCCATATAAATAAAAAACACACAAAATTTTCACCTTATTTAAAAACACCACCTTCTACCCCCATATTAAAAATACAAAGTGGAATTTTACACCGTTGTACAATTAAATTTGTTCTTTTAGATGACCATTTACGTGATCAAAATAAAATATAGTTATTTTTATTGATGTAGTATTACGTAATTAGATGCATATATAAAACTATTTTATACTGGCATTGCATCAAAATTAAATTCTAAATAAGAATTTAACTTTACTATAAATCATATTTTAAAAGATATTTTCTAATTAGCTATGGGCTGGATAATTGAAACCGAGGCCATGTTGTTGTCATTTTTGTGGATTTGGGCCTCTGACATGTTGTTTGAAGATATTATTGTATTTATTGTTGTGTGTGGAATATAAAATTGAAACGAGAATTAACTTGAGTTGGTCGAGTGGTCAACTCATTTGTCCGTTTAAGTAAGTGTCTAGGATTTGAATTCTACCTTGTGTATGCAATAACTCATTGGTCAACGACAAACCCTTAAATAGAACTCAAATTCGCGACAGATTAATCTTTAGTTTATTGGACTGAAAGATACCATAGACAACTAACAAAAATTTAGAATAAAAGACAAATAAGTCTCTAACCTTAAATGCAGACATTTTTGTCCCTTAAAATTGAAAAATACATTTAAATTTCTCACCTTATAAAACGCGTGACAATTATACCCTTCTGTCGAGTTGGGGTTCAAAACGACAACGGAGAATGTTGACCTAGAGGGGGTGGAGACTGAACTACTCGTTTTGCCTGATGATGTAAATGGGGAACAAATTATTAATGAACAAATTCGTCCTTATGCTCCAAAACGAATATATTTAATTTATGTTTCTATGATAATAATATATTTATTGTTATTATTACATCTTATAATGATAATTATATATTTTTTATATTTATTAAAAAAAATTTACTAAAAATTATGTAGCTATTGCTAAAACCTTTTAACGATAAAGTATAAGCCGATTAAAATTCAATTTACGATAAACATATTAACAACTATTTTTATTACCACTAAAAATAAATAAATGATCGTTAAAAATTATTTTTGTAGTAGCGATTTGATATATATTCTCCTTTCTAAATTTGTATACATCCGTATTTATTATATTAATAGCATTAAAGTTTGAATTTAATATTCATATGTCATCAAACTCGTTGTTTACTTTTGCCTTGGAAATAGGATATGAGTTAATGGATACTGTGACTATCTTGTCCTACGTGAAGAATTCTAATATAAGTCATGAGGATTTTGGTGTCTCTAAAAAGTCAAAATAAAGCATTAATGGAAGAGTTAGGTTTTTTATCTAAATAAAAAATTTCATATTTCTTAGTTTATGTTATAGGAAAGGAAACTACATACATTTTTGTGCATTATGTTAAAATATAATTTCGCATTAGCGAAATTGAGAAAGAAAAGTAACCAGTATTTAAAACTATGGCTTAAGAAATCTTCTTCTAATACACAAATCTAATTATGCATGAAAATTAAACACTTTATATATTTATCATAAATTTTTTTATAATTCTTATTTTATTTGTCACTCTTAAATTGAAATGATCACAATATAAACTTATTTTTAGAAGGAATAGATATTGTAAGTTTGTAACTGTTATTTTGAAATACGATTTCTTTCTTCATAATTTTTACAAACATACAATATAAAAAATTTATACGTGAATTAGGATGGCATTATAAAAAATGGAAGTAGAATTTTGATTTCTTATTTTTAGATTATAATTAGTTG
>NC_029779.3:49004377-49049577 GCF_000817695.3 Arachis duranensis
ACTAATATGATAATAAATAAATAACTATGTAAAATAAATAGATATTATAAAATACTTTAGAAATTTTAGAATTAAAATTATAAAATAAATAATTATATAAATAAAAAATATGTTACTGTAATTAATTCTAATATTAAAATTGTAAAATCTAGTTGATAATGAGAATAATAAATAATAATGAGGATAGAATTTTAATTTGTATAAATAAGTTAATACAATTTTTAATTTGTAAAAGTACATTAAAGTTTAAGTCCAAGATGTTATTGTAAAAAAATAATTATATAGATAAAAGAAATTAATTTTACTACAACTAATTTCGACACTAAAATTATAAAATCTTGTTGATAATGAGAATGAGATTTTAATTTGCATGAATAAGTCAATAAGATTTTTAATTTGTAAAAGTCCATTAAAATTAAGTCTAAGACGTTAATGTTTAAAATTAAAAATAATTAAAGTTTTGAATTTAGGTTTGACGATTTAAAATTTAGGATTAAAGGTTTATATATAATTTAGAGTTTAAGATTTAGGGTTTAGAATTTAATAATTAAATTTTAAAATTTATGATTTAATATATACACTTTAGAGTTGAAAGAACATCACACTCCTTAGTTACTTTCTCTAGAGTGCAGCAGCATTCACCATTCATATGTAATATTTTGAAACAGAAATTTTAGGCATTCCAGACTTGTGGCATTAGTTTACCGGACTAAGATGTTATATGCCCAAATTTCCAGAAGAATTTAATTTTGATATACGATCAGTATAAATTAAAGTAGTTTTACATGTATATTTAATTATACAATGTCACATTAGTAAAAATAATTACTTTTTACATTAACTACGTGAATAATTATCCAACAAAATGAATGTAATTATACGATTATGTAAAATACTTTACACTAACAGTGTATCAAAATTAAATTCTTTATAAAAAGTCTATAATAATCTAATTTGATTGGTCATGTTGATTGCTAAATTTATATTGTGTAATGTTGTTATTTATGTATCATGTCTGATCTAATCGAATTTAGTAGACATTAGTAAATTACATTAATTTATTATGACGATAATAATGTTATAATTAGTAAAGAAATAATACCCTTCAAATATATTTGTGAATCTAATAAACATTTATGCTATGAAACGTGTTATATTTTATTAGCAGGTATAGCTTAATGGGAGAAGGACTTAATATTCTTAGAATACATTATATTTAATAAGTATTTTAGGAGCAAATATAACCACTTATTCAGTTATTCTCAAACTTTATTATAAGTTTAAATAATAACGTGAATTAATTTAATAACAATGTTACATAATTAGTAAATATTATTATTTTTTATTAATATTTAATTAATAATAATTTACACATAAAAAATATATAATTTATTAAAATTTTCATAGTTTTAAGAGTTGGATACTGTAAATCATAGCCTCCAATTTTGGTCGGATATTGATTTGTGATCCTAATCATACTTGGTAATAGAACTCTCATAATCCAATGATTTATTTAAGGAAACATTAATCATATATATCTGCATTTAAGAAAAAACAAAATTGAGGATTTGAGGTCATCACCATAAATTGGTTAAGAAATTAAAATGTTTGGATCTGTACTAAATAGTTTTTTTTAAATAGGAATGCATTTTCTTTAGCATACCCCGGCCCATAAATAATATATATTTTTTTGTCCTTATACGAGTTAGTTACTTCATTGAAGCACCGTTTCACAAACACAACGTTTCACACGCAAGGCTTCGTTTGAACACAAGAATAATAATAATAATAATACTCAGAAGAGTTGAACACACAATTTTCAAATATTTATTTTTTATCACTAATAATTAGTTTACAAAAGGATAAAATTAACAAAAATATCCATATGATAACTGACCAAGTTCTTCGAATGAAAAATGATAACTCTGCTACACTTTTAGTTAGGCCATAATGATATTACCCTTAGTTATTATAATACATCTTCTAAAATAATTTAATATCATCAACATTATTAAATGGTAATATATATATTCACATTGTTAATGTAAAAGAATTTTAGAGAGACAATTATTATATATTAACATATGGACAAAAATAACTAATTTTTTAAATTTATTATTTGAAAAATTATCTAAGAGTTAGAATTTTAGATGATCTACCCTACTTATAGTTTACAATTTATTACCTTTAAGTTTATAATATGAGTGTCGGCGTTTTAGAATTGCTTCTGACTTTCTCGAAAACTTATTTATTATATATGTGGGCACATTAACTGTTCATGTCCTGACCCAATAATAAAGGCCCAAATCCAAAAGAAAGGCTTAGTCCAAAGGATTGAGCTTTGCTCCGCACCGACCTTCGTGCTAAGAAGTCGGTGTCGACTACGATTTGTCCTAAAGAAGTCGGGCACGAGATTAGCTGGCAGATAAACACTCATTCAAATGAGTAACCGCCCCTAAAATCTCTCTAACCGCTTCATCAAGCCATATCTTAACCTCCCTAAGATAATGGGACGGTTAACACCCTAAAGATGTGGCACTACTCCAACGGTGGTTATTGGCTCACCACTATAAATACACTGACACCCCTCAGGTATCTCTAAGTCCAATACTCTCTAGACCTGCTCACACTCTTGCTAACTTAGGCATCGGAGTGTCTTTGCAGGTACCACCCCCCTCTCCTCGCACAAACAAGTCGGACGGAGCCTCCCGAGTTGCAGATCCATTCGGACTCCTCCTCCTTCATACATTTGGACCAGCCAACGCCATCCATTCTATTAACATCCGGTTACCCACCGTAACATTAACCATACTGAGAACTCCCGGTTCTCATCCTATATACGATATTGTGATTTTTCAGATGCAAGTAGAGATGTATTTTGATGAGCGTCTGGAATTTTCTCTACAAGCGAAGTTGGTTATTCTGGGATTACTGTATTTAGTATTATGCTTTGTATATACGTATATAGATTCTCCACCCTTGTATTTTGTATTTTGCCCCTCTTAGAGGTTGACTTGAAAAAACAGGTGTTTTGTCTTATGATTGGGGTTACTCTTTTGGGTTATATATACGTATATGTATATATTTACTTTGGCCGAGGTGGTTTCTACAGATGCCATTGTGTACTTCCTCCAAGACTTCTTCGATTCTACCAGTCGGGACATATTTCAGTAAAGGTGCAGATACTCCCCTTCTGTAGAGGACGTTTTGTACCAAGGTATAGTTATGAACTTCCCTCTGAATTTTTCTGGCTTCCTTTGGTTCCTCGGGAAGGATGCCAAATTTTAAGTATTCGATAAAGGGAGTCATTCATCCGAGGTTTAAGTTGGAAACAGGTAGAACGTCTGACTTACTATTTGACTTGATAACAGAGGGCTCTTTGAGGGTTTCTTGTATAAGGCTTTTGTTGTTTTTCCCAGGTTTGGTACTCGCCAGTTTGGAAAGGGCATCTGCTCGGCTATTGAATTTTCGAGTTATATGTCGGACTTCGGTGTCACTAAATTGTTGCAGGTGCTCAAGAGTTTTCTCTAAGTATCTCTTTATATTAGGATCTTTCGCTTGGTATTCTCCATTTATTTGTAAAGTTACTATCTAGGAGTCACTGAATATTACTACGTTGGTTGCTCCTACTTCTTTGGCAAGTTTTAGTCCTGCAATCAGGACTTTATACTCGGCCTGGTTGTTGGAGGCGAAAAACTCAAATTTTAAAGAAACTTCTATTTGAGTTCTTTTTTTACTGACTAGTATTATGCCTACTCCACTTCTGATCTTATTGGAAGATCCATCTACATAGAGTTCCCAGATCGTGGAGGTCTCAATCTGATCTCCCGTATACTCTGCGACAAAGTTGGTGAGGCACTAAGATTTGATGGCTGTCCGAGTTTCGTATCTCAGGTCAAATTTAGATAGCTCTATGTCCCATTGCACCATTCGACCTGCTATGTTGGTCTTTTGGAGTATCTGCTTCATGGGTTGATTTGTCCGAACCTTTATGGCGTGTGCCTGAAAATAAGGTCGGAGTCTCCTATATGCCACGATTAAGGCATATGCAACTTTTTCTATTTCTTGATACCTTAAATCTAGCCCTTGTAAGACTTTGCTAGTGAAATAAATGGGATGCTGACCAACCTCATCTTCTCGTATCAATGCTGACGCTACTGTCTTCTCAGCGACAGATAGTTACAACACCAGTTCTTCTCCTACTTGTGGCTGGGTGAGGATGGGTGGTTCACTTAAGAATTTCTTAAACTCTTGAAAGGCCTATTCGCATTCAGAGGTCCAGTCAAATTGGCATCCTTTTCTAAGTAGTGAAAAGAGTGGCAAGGATCTCAAAGATGAGCCTGCCAAAAATCTGGACAAAGCGACAAGTCGGTCATTCAGCTATTGGACTTCTTTTAAGCAAGTCGGACTCTTTATTTATGAGATTGCTCTACACTTGTCGGGGTTAGCCTCAATTCCTCTTTGTGTAAGCATAAATCCTAAGAATTTTTCGGCTTCTACTGCAAAGGTGCATTTGGTGGGATTTAGTCGCATTCCAAGCCTCCTTATGGTGTTAAAGACTTGTGAGAGGTCGGACAAGGGATTGATCTCATCTTTGGTCTTTACCAACATGTTGTTCATCACCCTTTGATATGTAACGCCCGCATTTTTTAATTCAAAAGGCATGACCACGTAGCAGTAGTTCGCTCTAGGCGTGATGAACAACGTCTTCTCCTGGTTCGTCTTGTTCATCGAAATTCGATTGTATCCCGAGTAGACATCCATGAATGATAGGTACTAGTATCCTGAAGAAGAAACCACCAAAGCATCAATGTTGGCCAGGGGATATGGGTCATTTGGACAAGCTTTGTTTAGGTTGGTATAATCGACGCACATCCTCCATTTTCCATTCTGCTTCTTTACCAGTACCACATTTGCCAACCATGTCAGATATTTGACCTCCCTGATTAATCCGACTTTGAGTAGGGCTTGAACTTATTTTTCGAGAACTTGAGCTCGCTCTGGTTCGCGCTTACGACGTCGTTGCTGGATACGTCGAGATCCGGGATAGACCGTCAGCTTATGCGTCATGAGCTCATGGTCTATTCCAGGCATATGAGATGCCTTCCAAGCAAAAAGGTTAGAGTTTTCTTGTAGGAGTTTCACGAGATTCTTCTTCAGATCCGTTCTCATATTGACTCTTACGTTGGTATTTTTTCCTACTTCTTCCCTGATTTGGACTTCTTCTATCTTTCTCTCGAGTTTTTGAGATAACCATCCATTTATCTTAGGATTTTTGAGATCTCTCTTCTAGAAGTGGGTGAGAGATATTAGGAGTTAGTTACAACTCCTTTTAGGGGAGAGTTATCAACCTATAGCGTTCTTGTCCAACCTCTCAGGAGGTCGGTTATATGGTAAATATCACTTGGGCCTTGGTATGTTTTTGGGCCTGGCTGATGCTTTTGGGCCAGGTATGAACAAAAACTTTTGTCGTTTTTGGCGAAATCATGCACCACACAGAGTAAGACTCTGAAACTCTCTTTTGATCGGAGCCAAATTCTCTCAAATTCCCAAACCCAACATCATAACCTAAAGCAACCACCTTTCTTAGCTCAAATTCCTCATTCGCTTCATTTTCCGGTCGCCATTTCAGCTTTTAAGTTTTTTGGCGCCACTTTCAGGTACCTCTTTGTTATGATGATCAATGTGCCTTTTCTCTTTTATGATTTTGATTTTGGTTTTTGTTTATTCTTTTAATCTGTTCTGATACTATCTGATATTAAAAAAAATAATCTACGGACTTTTAATCTATTCTGATACTATCTGATATTAAAAAAAATTAATCTATGGATTGTGATTCTATGTTTGGTTTTGTATTATTTTTTTTCGAGTTTTTATTTGTTGTTGTAATAGGAACTGTCATTGGGGTTTGTGAAAATTGCAAAAGCTAATACAGAATCTAATACGGTATAGGGACTCAATCGAAAAGAAAAAAGTATATGGACTTAATTGGAAATTCAGTAAAACTATAGGGATTGACAGAGTAAAAATAATTATCTTTTACATTGACTACGTGAATAATTATCCAAAAAAATGAATGTAATTGTACAATTATATAAAATACTTTACACTATCAATGTATCAAAATTAAACTCTTTATAAAAGCTCTATAATAATCTAATTTGATTGGCCATGTTGATTGTCTAAATTTATAGTGTAATGTTGTTATTTATATACCATGTGTGATCTAATCGAATTTAGTAGACATTAGTAGATTACATTAATTTATTATGACGATAATAATGTTATAATTAGTAAAGAAATATCAGTAAAATATTGTGTCTTTCCAAATAAATTTTTTATTCACATAGTTAGACTTTTTGAAAGAGTGATATTTGATTAAACATAACAAATGTATTTTATTCTTATGGTGCCTTATGCTAAATTGTTGTAGGGTACATTGATTTGACAATATGTTGCATTCAACTTATTAAATCATGATAGGATGTAAAAATTTATCACTTTAAACTCAAAACCCTATTAAATTGGGTGAAAACTCAGGTGAAATCGACTTTATATGAAGTTGATATCTGAGAGCCGTTAAATAAAAATTTAGTTATATCAGTCAAATCAACTAACAACTCTCAAATATCAACTTCACGTGAAATCGACTTTACTTGAATTTCTACCACTAAATCACGATAATACAATTTACGTATAAATGATAAAATATTTTATCCTATTATGAATTACATAAAAAAAACAAATAAATAAATAAAATTAATTTAGAATAATCGTATAATATTAATTTTTAAATAATTTATTTACGTAAAAATCCCTTATGCCATAAAATAGAGATATTTTATATGTTGTTATATTTATTTTATTTTAAATAAGTTTATATATGTTCTTATTATTATTTTGCAACGGTTTTTAAATACGACCTAAAACTTGAATAGTATGTAATAATCAAGTAATGTTTGTTGTTGTTTTTTTTTTTTTATTAAAGATAGGATTGAGATTCGAACTCGCTACCTCTAAATAAGTATGAAGAGATTATACCATTTGAACTATAGTTTATTGGCAGTAATAATCTTTATTGTTTGAAACTAAAAAAAAAAGAAAGAAATTTATTTTGGTCATTATCTTTCTTGTCATTATTATTTGTGAATCTAATAAACATTTATGCTATGAAACGTGTTATATTTTATTACTTTTTAAAATACACTTTGAAGGGATACCTTGAAATAATATCCTTCAAATATAGTGAGGAATAAAAGACTTAATATTCTTAGAATACATTATATTTAATAAGTATTTTAGGAGCAAATATAACCACTTATTCAGTTATTCTCAAACTTTATTATAAGTTTAAATAATAACGTGAATTAATTTAATAACAATATTACATAATCAATAAAATAATAACTAAAAATTACTGTCCCAAAAATTTTTTATAATTTAATAATAGTATCTTTGTAACATGGCATAGTCTTAAGAGTTGGATACTGTAAATCAT
This sequence comes from Arachis duranensis, assembly GCF_000817695.3. Classification (NCBI taxonomy): domain Eukaryota; kingdom Viridiplantae; phylum Streptophyta; class Magnoliopsida; order Fabales; family Fabaceae; genus Arachis; species Arachis duranensis. The sequence goes on from NC_029779.3 coordinate 49,011,876, forward strand.
AGCCTCCAATTTTGGTCGGATATTGATTTGTGATCCTAATCATACTTGGTAATAGAACTCTCATAATCCAATGATTTATTTAAGGAAACATTAATCATATATATCTGCATTTAAGAAAAAACAAAATTGAGGATTTGAGGTCATCACCATAAATTGGTTAAGAAATTAAAATGTATGGATCTGTACTAAATAGTTTTTTTTTTTAAAAAAAATAGGAATGCATTTTCTTTAGCATACCCCGGCCCATAAATAATATATTTTTTTTTGTCCTTATACGAGTTAGTTACTTCATTGAAGCACCGTTTCACAAACACAACGTTTCACACGCAAGGCTTCGTTTGAACACAAGAATAATAATAATAATACTCAGAAGAGTTGCACACACAATTTTCAAATATTTATTTTTTATCACTAATAATTAGTTTACAAAAGGATAAAATTAACAAAAATATCCATACGATAAACTGACCAAGTTCTTCGAATGAAAAATGATAACTCTGCTACACTTTTAGTAGGCCATAATGATATTACCCTTAGTTATTATAATACATCTTCTAAAATAATTTAATATCATCAACATTATTAAATGGTAGTATATATATATAATATGTGTGTATGTATTCACATTGTTAGTGTAACAGAGACAATTAATTATATATTGACATATCGACAAAAATAATTAATTTTTTAAATTTATTATTTAAAAAATTATCTAAACACATAAATTTAATGAATGATCATGTAAAATTCTTTACATTAAAATAGATACAATATTTGTTTCATAATGTATTTAATAAATAATGAAATAATATCTTACTGACTTATTACTTGGTAGACAAACATATAAATGAGGACGCATTACCATTATTACTGCCGTTGTTATTTATTGAATTTTGTTTTGATAACAAAAGTTAAAATATTTAATTTTATGTTGTCACCTAATTAAATTCATTTTTACTTGGTAGACAAACATATACTATTATTTTGGCTTTAAAAATATTTAAGTTTTTTCTTTTATAGAATAACCTTAAAAAAAGAAATGATATTTTTATCTTTTAAAGATGATTTCATATAGATAAAAGAAAGAGATATAAATAATAATATATTTAGGCCAAATCTTAATTTGGTCTCTAACATTTCAAACGTGATATTTTAGTCTCAAAAACTTTTAAATATTCTATTTCAATTCCAAAAAAGTTTTAAATAAGTTTAATATTGTCTTATCATTAAATTTATCACAAATAATTTGCATATTAAAGAATCAATAGCATTTGATTTCAGTATATAAGTAAAATCGATCCACTAATAATCACTAATATAAAAAATTTTCTTTTAATTTTGAAGTGTTGATGATTAATTGTTAGAATTTGGAGTTTTATATAAAAAGAAAAATTGAGGAGAAGTGTTACAAGAAAATTTTGGTTATATTTTTCTAACACATTAAAGAAGATATGACTTAACTAGCAACATTATTAATATTCACGTCACTTATTCTATTAATTATCAGTACCAAATTTAACTGTAAAATAATATTGAACATGTTTAAAATTTTTTGAAATAGAAATAGGACGTTTGAAATATTATGAACCAAATTAAAATTTGGTCCAAATTGTTAGAGACAAAAATAATATTTTACCTTTAAAATTTCTACCAATAATAACCTTAAAAATTTATTTAATACATTTATACTAACACCAAATTAAATCATTTATTTGTAGTTTTACTAAATTTATAATTGAGTTCTTATTTTTTTTGAATTGGATCTCTATACTATTTTTAATTTTATAATTAAGTTTATGTTATGATAAAAATGTTGAAATTAATAGAATATTTTATTAAACAAAATAAATATGTTTGATACTTAATTGAATATTTTATATAATTAAATAGAATATTTTGTTAATTTTATTTTTTTTTTACGATAAGAACCTAATTATAAAATCTGATATAATATAAATACTAATTTAAAAAAAATATAGAAAACTAGTTAAATATTCGATGAAATTATAGAGAGCGAGAGAGTAATTAAACTCTCCATTTAATAGCATATTTATGATGATTGGTTTTACATAAGAAATTTGTGTAGCATCAATGTGATGAGAAAACATTATAAAACCTTTCGTCGTTTTTGGCGAAACCATGCACCGCACAGAGTAAGCTCTCAAACTCTCTTTTGATCGGAGCCAAATTCTCTCAAATTCCCAAACCCAACATCATAACCTAAAGCAACCACCTTTATCAGCTCAAATTCCTCATTCGCTTCATTTTCCGGTCGCCGTTTCAGCTTCTGAGTTTTTTGGCGCCACTTTCAGGTACCTCGTTGTTATGATCATCAATGTGCCTTTTCTCTTTTCTGATTTTGATTTTGGTTTTTGTTTGTTCTTTTAATCTCTTCTGATACCACCTGATACTAAACAAAAATCAGAAAAAAATAAATATTAAATTATGGATTGTGATTCTGTGTTTGGTTTTGTACTATTTTCTATTTTCCGAGTTTTTATTTTTTATTGTAACAGGAACCGCCATTGGGGTTTGCGGAAATTGCAATGTTCGTGATTCTCAGTGTTCATGTGTGCTAACGGTATCAGCGCTGCTGTGGAGAATTAAGAACCTTAATTCCTATGCTTGTAAGTATGAACAATATTGAATTTTGTTTTATTTTTGTTGTTCTTTGGTTGTTGTTGTTGTTGATTGTTCATTTGAAGGGTTGTTTGGGTGAGTTTATCTGTTCTGAAAAATCTGGAAGAAAAATTACATGTGTTTTGTAGTCAGCAAAATTTTGAATTTGGTTTTTGTTGTTCATATCTTTTCTGTTGTTGTTGTCGTTGTTGGTTGTTCATTTGAAGGGGTAACTGAGTGATGAATTTGTGTGTCTTTCTGAAAGGGATGGACAATTAGGAACCCTACTTTATGTTTTTGAAAGTACAATTTTTTTGTTATTTTTTTTTATTTTGTTTTCTGGCTTTCATTGTTCATTCCTTTTTGTTGGCAATTGTTCTTGCATGAGCCACAGATTTTATGTTTCTTGAGAAAAAGGAAAAAAAAAAAAGCATTAGACAAGTTTTTCTATGTTTTGAATTTGTGCCTTTCATTTTTGGTTACCATTGCCTGTTCATTTGTAGGGTGCATGAGCAATGAATTAATATTTTTTGAAAGCCTTTCTTTTGAGTTATTAATTTTATTCTAAGCTCTTGTTGTTCCTTGTGATTGTTGGTAAAGTATTTGCATTTGAATAGCTCCATGGGCAAGAATTTAGTTATAAGAGAAGCATGCTCTGTTTTGATGCCCTAACATTGAGAAAAGGGATTGAAATTACAGTTGGTCTTGGTATGTTTAGAAATTGTGTTGTGGTATCCCATTCTCCTTGCAATTTTGTTGGGGGAAGGATTAAGATTTTCCCTGGATTGTGGTTGGGGAAGTATTAATAGACTTAAAATGCTAAAATATGTTGGAAAAAACTTTTAATCATGAAATTTATATGCTTCTTTGAGCATTTCAGTACTTAATTACATGTGTTCAATTTGTGGTTATTTAGGTAACATTTTGGTATGGATTGAAGTAAGGTCTGGATGGAACTCTGTTATTCATTGACTGCTGTTTTTGCTATATCTTAAAAATTGTCATTAAGGAGTGGACATTAAGCATTATTTTGGTTATCTTAATAAGATTTTGTCATTATTATTGTTTGATTCTTTTTTCCTTCCTTTGTTGGTGACCTAGTTGTGCCATTTTGGATTATTTATAGGGTTTATAAGATATTGTAATTGAAGAGAGCAACTTTATACTGCACATTTATGCCAAGCACTAGCAATGCTTGAATATACTGAAGCAAAGATAGAAGAGGAGTTAGTGGCTATTTAGAGAAATAAACTGCCAAACATGGAATGTAATAAAGATGACGCCATAAAGGCTAAAGAGCTTGCCGAGAAGACGCTACTTGAGAGGGACCTAAGCAGTGCAAAGATATTTGCAAAGAAGGCGCAAGACATGTATCCTAATCTTGATGGCCTTCGTCAATTGCTGGCCACTATTGAGGTGTATGCTTCGGCTGAAAAAAAGGTTAATGGTGAAGTTGATTGGTACAGGGTCCTTGGTGTTGAACCAATGGCAGATGATCAAACAATTCGAAGACATTACAGGAAACTGGCTCTTATTCTGCACCCTGATAAAAATAAATCGGCAGGGGCAGACGGGGCATTTGATCTTATCACACAGGCATGGACTTGTTTGTCTGATAATGCCAAGAGAGTCGAGCATGACCAAAAGCGCAACTTCTCTGGCATATATTGTGGGAAACCGTCTGCACCTGCTCGTCAGAGTGGTTTCTTTGGTAACTTAAATGCTGCTAACTGGAAGAATAGAGATCAAGGGAGTGCTACACATCAAACTCAAACTACAAGACCTCCCACGTCGATGAACCCGACATTTTGGACCATGTGCTTGTCCTGCAGGACAAAGTTTGAGTACAATGCTCATTTTGTCAACTGCAGACTTACCTGCGTCAACTGCAACAAGACCTTTGTAGCTTCTGAGGCATCGCCCCCACGTGTATATAGAAATGCTTCATCTACTTCAAGCATTTCTCAGATGAACCAAAATAACCTTAACAGAATGGGAGCAAACTGTCATGTTTCAGTCTCTCTTCATGCCTGGTGGCGTTTCGAGAATGCCGTCATTTTCTGCTGCTGCTGAAACTCCTGGTGTTTTCAAAGTTCCATCTGATACTTTGAAGAGGGCATGTGAAGCTTCAACACCCGACAATGCCCTTGCTGCTGAGTTTACTGGTGTTGCAGGTTCAACATTTCATTCCTGTTCATTTGGTTCAAATTCTTCTCTGAAAGGAGATGGGCCAAGGAAAAAAATCCGCATAAGTGAATTCAAAGTAAACAGTGATAGGAAATATACACAAAATGGGGTAGCTTCTCGACACGAAGGAGTAAGCTTGGCAAACGAACTTGGGTCTGAAAAGTATAATTCTGAAACCGGAAGGATGAGTGCTGCTGGAAACTACAAACGTAATGTTTTTTGGGAAATACCACAACAGAAAATGAAGAAGATTCTAATGGAGAAGGCGAGAAAGGAAATTCAGAAAAAGCTTGAAGAATGGAATGTTGCTTCTGAAACAAGGAATTTGGAAAAGTCAAAGGATGCTGCTACAGAGATCATAGAGAAGGACAAGAAAAAGGCCAAAGATGGCATAGAGAAGGAGAACAAAAAGATTTCATATGCTGTAAAACCTGTCATGAAAAATGCTATTCATGGTGCAAAACCTGGTGCACAAGAAATTGTTGCTTCTGATAAAATTGGCAAAAAGCATATCCCTCCTGCTGATCCAGTTGTGGCTGATTATACAGTCTTGATGAGTGTTCCAGACCCGGACTTCCATGATTTCGACGGGGACCGTATTGAAAATGCTTTTGGCGCAAACCAGGTGTGGGCTGTTTATGATGAGGACGATGGCATGCCACGCTACTATGCTTTGATTCACGATGTGATCTCAAAGAAACCGTTCAACATGAGAATTAGCTGGCTTAACTCGAAGACAAACGATGAATTGGCTCCAATAAAGTGGGTTAGTTCTGGCTTTCCCAAGACCTCTGGGGATTTCAGAATAAGCAAGCGTGCTGTCTATAACAGTCTTAACTCCTTTTCGCACAAGGTTCAATGGACGAAAGGTGCAAGAGGAATTGTGCATATATATCCCAAGAAGGGGGATGTTTGGGCCTTGTACCGGAACTGGTCTGCTGACTGGAACCAATTTACCAAAGACGAAGTCATTCATAAGTATGACATGGTGGAAGTGCTGGAAGACTACAATGAGAAGCAAGGTGTGAATGTTGCTCCACTTGGTAAAGTTCAGGGTTTCAAGACAGTGTTTTGCCGGAACAGGGATCCAAGGAGAATAAAAAACATTCCAAAGGCAGAGATGTTTCGCCTCTCGCACCAAGTACCTGCGTACTTGCTCACTGGTCAAGAAGGCCATAATGCTCCTAGAGGCTGCTTGGAGCTTGATCCAGCCGCCACACCTATGGAACTTCTTCAAGTAGTCACAGAAATACCCGAGCAAGAATCGGTAGATGAATTTCAGAGCAAAGAGAATCCCGGGCGTGATGAGAAGAGTCGAAAAATTAAGCAAGAAGATTCTGCTCAGGAAATTCCAAGAAAGGAAGGGGCTGAAGCAATTGGAAAGAAAGATGGTAAGCCTGATATTTTGTATGTATATAGGAGAAGACATCTAAGGGAAAAGAGAGCAATGTAGTGTGTTACTTGTGAAGAGATTGTGTTCACCATATAGCTTACAATCAAGAACTCAAAACAAATTAGAGCAGGATTTGGAACTTCAAAGTTTTTCTTTTGTTTCTAGTGATAAAAAAGAAAAGATAACAGAGTTGGGTGCACTTGTAGAGTTGATTAAGATGCTCTTTTAGTTGTTGGTGTATATTGGCTCTTTCAGTTGTCAATGTTAATTGTTATAGTTGCTTTTAATCAATGAAAATCATCATCATCATTCTAAATTCAGCATAACAGCATCACATTAATAACCATATCAACATACAAGAACAATTTGCATTTGAGCTTGTAATACATACATTGCTTGCTCTCTTTGTTCATAAGATTTTGTTATGGAGACATATGAATTGTAACACTTTACTAACAGAATACCATGTTTAAGTCATGATATCGTTGTCGGACGTAATCTTACTCGTATCTACATACTGTAAGAGTTTTTATGTTATTATCTTATTAACATTTTCTTAGAAAATTTTTTTCTTTTTAAAGCGATTACATAATGTAGAGACGAGTAAGTCTACTTAGTATCCTTGCCAACAGTAATATCACGAGTTAAGCATGATATTCTATTAATAAAGGTGTTACATGAATCACCAACTGCTACATATAGTAAATTTCCATTAATTTTGTCATTCTTGAGCAAAATTATATATAAAAAGTTGCAAATTTCAATTTTATGTCCCTAGTGAATGTGTGTTAAACTCTAAAGAATTGATATGAAATTTTCCAATCTTTTTGTGAGAAGCAGTATTAATGCTCTCAATTAATCCGCGACGAATTAGTTCTTAGCCTGTCAGGCTAAGGAATACCATGAGAAACAAAAAAAAAAAAAGAAATGGGCAAATTTCATAGACTACATATTTTTCTAAGTTTTACTGTTCTATTTTTCTAAGTAATTTATGAAATAACCGTTTATATGAAACATAAATAAATAAACGAAGAATAATATTAACCGGATAACTTATAAGTTAGAACTTTGACATTTAGGCTTAAATATTGAACAGATATTACAAAGTAAAAGTAGAAAAAGGAAAGAATTAATTTTGTCTCATTAAATGGATTTTGTCATTAGTCATTCATGCAAAACAAGAAAGAAATATAATCAATAAAAATCTTATATTAGACAACATGAAAATACTTGATTGAATCTGTTAATATAAAATTGCAGTGTGCCAATTTGTTTAATATTCAATAGAAATACAACAAAAAGAAGTTAATTGGTTATAGTGACTAGTGAATCTAATTATATGTATGTTTGAATTAACAAAACACATTAAAAGTACTGAAATTGAGAAACAGATCAAGAAAAAAAAAGATTTTGAATCTTATATTATTATTATTATTATTATTATTATTATTATTATTATTATTATTATTTGAGAAAATGATAAATATATCATTGATCTTTTGGTTTCCAGACATTTAAATTCCTAATAATTTAAAAATACATTTAAGTCTCTGACCTTCTTAAGATCTAGACACATCGATCCCTCTCTTCACTTGGATCTGGCAGACCTAACGAAAAAATCAAACATAACTTTCGTTGTACTGATCTGCCGATATACAAATGCATATATAGGAGAATTTTTTTTTGTTGTTACATAGAAGAATTTTTAAAATAAGACAAATTAGACTCAGAGATCAATATGTCCAAATTTTAAAAAAGTCAGAAATTTAAATGTATTTTCAAATCTTCAAGGATATAAATATTTGCAGGCCAAAAGGTGAAGGACCTATTTGTTCTTTTCTCTTTGACCCTTTACTCTCCTTTATTTACAAAATAGATAGTCTTCTCCTCTACGAGATTAAAAATAAATATTCTTTAATCCATTTAATTAAAATACTCATTAATAATCATTTTATATATATATATAGAGGGGTAAAGTATTATTTAGTTTCCAACATTTGAACCGAATCCTAATTTAGTTTTGAACATTTTAAACATTTTATTTCAATTCCAAAATGGTTTTAAACGGGTTTAATATTGTCCACTATTAAATTTGACACAAACAATTCGTATATTAAAGAATCAATAGTATTCGACTTTAATATATAAGTAAAATCGATCCATCAACGATCACTAATATAAAAAAATTTTCTTTAATTTCGGAGTGTTGATGATTGATTATTAGTATATAAAGTTTTTTACAAAATAAAATTAAGGAGAATAAGTGTTATAAGAAGATTTTAGTTATATTTTTCTAACACATAGAAGAAGATATGACTTAATTAGTATCGTTATTAACGTCCACGTCACTTATTCTGTTAACTATTAGTGTCAAATTTAACGGTATGATAACATTGAATATGTTTAAAATTTTTTGCAACAGAAATAGGACTTTAAACGTTAGCGACTAAATTAAAATTTGACCAAAACATTAAGGACTAAATAGTATTTTATCCTATATAAATTATTAATAATTGATTGATTGATAATAATAATAATAATAATAATAATAATAATAATAATAATAATAATAATAATAATAATAATATATGTTTATTATTATTGTAATAAATTTTATTTATTTTTAATATTTTATATTAATCAATCTTATAACAAGTCAAAATTTTTATATGTTTTACGATTAATGATAAAAATATTAAAAATAAATAAATAATTTGATAGTTAATTTTTTATATATATGTATCAGAATTATTTTTTCTTATATTATATAGATAGATAGATTACCAATTTCATATTTCCTATACAAAGTCAACAAAATTTATATGGTGATCAAAAAAATAGAAAGAAATCTTCAGTAATTAATAATTTTTTTTATTATTCTTATAAAGGATCTGGGTTTTACTATTTTCCTTTTAAGGTTATATATATAGAGGAGATTATATTATAATTATAGTAATTTAATAATAAAGAATCAAATTTTACTAATTTAATAATAAAAAATCAAATTTACGTTAATATTATACATGTTCATGTATCTATCCATGATTACGGCGTTAGGTGAAAATATAGTAATTTTTTTAAGATGAAATGAGCTTATAAATACTCTTGTCTATAATGCAATTTCATATCTCAACTATTATCATGAATGTTAGGTGTTTTTTCCACAATATTATTAGAGCTCTTATATGGCTTTTGTTTCTCTTCCACCAATATCTTTCTTCTTCATATTTCTTTCACCAATACCTTTAATTTCTTCTTCTTATCACCAAAATATCGAAATTTTTTAATTGCTTATACTAAGTCATTGTCTTCCATTTCAATATATTTTGTTTATATTGTAATATATTATTATTAACATTAAACTTAAAATTTTTGTTGATGGCAGTTTTTAGAGTAATTTTTATAATTAAACTAGTTGAAGATGGATACTATCAGGTTATTTTAAATTTGTTGAATGCACTATAATTTTATTCTTTAACTTTTTATATAAATCATGGCACTTCTATTAGTTTTAAATTTTTTTTATAAAACTTAGCAGAAGACTATAATTTATGTTTTAAATTTGGTGGAAACTCAGGTGCAGTCGATTTCACGTGAAGTGGATACCTGAAAATCATTAGATGATTTAACTGATTTGACTAAATTTTTATCTAATGATTCTCAAATATCAACTTCACATAAAGTTAACTTCACCTGAATTTTCACCTTTAAATCTATATTTATGAATCGTTGTATTGTTACATATTTTAAAGGTGTGAGAAATGTGATCCTTTTTCACATGAGAACAACACAATTTATGTCAAAATCAAAACCATGGACGAGTGAGACAAAATCATGGGTGCACAAAGCATAAGTAGTGGGTTCAGGGGTGATTTTAAATAAAATGAATGAAATCATAAAAAATGTGAAAATTCAGGTGCAATCGACTTTAGGTGAAGTTGATGGTTGAGAGCTGTTAGATGAAAATTTAGTCAAATCAGTCAAATCATCTAATCGCTCTTAACTATCAACTTTATGTGAAGTCGACTGCACTTAAGTTTATACCAAGAAAAATCTACTATTTGTGGTAAGAGGTGCCTAAAATATATAAGGAACCAACAATTTATACATAGCTTTTGTCCAAGATACATCTCTGGAGAGTAATTAATTTATTAGGATCACAAGTAAATTAAACGAGAATGAGATGTCAAGAAAAAAGTGATGTATAAGTTGTTGGTGCTTTACATGTTTTACGCATCCATTACCACAAATAGTAGATTCTTAGGGGTTTCATCATTCATCGTTTCGTTTAAAATCAGCCATAAACTCATTACTACTTATGCTTTGTGCGCCTATAATTTTGTCTCATTTGTCCATGATTTTAATTTCAACGTAATCATAGAGTCCTCATGTAAGTATGTATTGCTATAATCAATTTTAATACAAATATTATCAAACATAAATCATATTAACCCAAACTTACTTTTCATCAAAATTAATTTTGTAAAATTAATTTTATACAAACCCACGTTTGTAAATTGAAATTCAAACACACACGTACTAGTACAACTATTTAAATTATAAGTATTTAGTAGGTGAGGAGAAAATGTAGCATATCCTAAAAAATATCATGTTATTAGAAGTGATGAATAAAATAGCAGATTATGAGTTTTAATATTTAGAAATAAATATATTTTTATGTGGGAGTAATATTAATTATCCTAAAAATATTTATGAATAGAATTTTTTTTTTTAAGAAAAATTGATGATTAGATATTTATCTTTTTGTTCATTTTTTTTATTACACATTCTTTTTTTCTTAGTTACAATTTTAAAGAGTAGAGACATTTATCTCTATTAGAGTTTTTACTTCTTACTACTACAGTTTTAAGATTTTTTAAAAGTTTGACTAAATTTTTCAATATATAACTATAAAAAAATTAATATGTTAATAAATTTTGACAAAATTCTACTAATGGATTAATATTCTTTTGATTATATTCATTATATATTGCATTTAGTTTGATATATTAAAATGTATAGGAAATATTTTAAGTGTATCGAAAATATCGGTATATCAATTGTTTTAACTGTTGATCTGAATTATAAAAAATATATATAATATATATTAATTAAAATCAACAGTTAAAATAACTGATACACCGATACTCGGATGTACTTAAAATATTTTCAAATAAGTATAAATCATTATGTTTGTATTTATTGCTTCCGTTGTTTGTCTTTCAGGCTACTGCATTAAAGGATTCTGACCATCGCGGAACCAATAACATGAATGTCAGATTGAATGTTAAACTAAAAAAATTTGAAAAATTCTACCGTGCTGATAGCAAAAATCATCATGCGATGATGACAGTACGTGGCATAGTGGAATGGCAATGCGTGTATATAAGAGGACAACGTTTATGCTATTAACAAAAAGGTGTGGTTAGTGTCCCGTTTTTCATTTATGGCATAAAGAATAATAATAATAATAATTATAAATCCTTCGAAAAAATGTTCTTTATCTTACACTTTGTTTGGTTTGCAAGAATTTGAAAGGAAAAAAAATGAAAGAGAAGAAAATAGATAGAAAATTTAGTTTTTTATTGTTTAGATCAAGAAAGAAAATGAATGAAAAATATAAAAATATATGTGGGATCCACATTAAAATTTTTTCTCCAAAATTAAAAAAAATTAGATTAGAATAAAAAAATAGATAAAATTACAATTTTGTCCTTATAATATTAGTATATTATAATTTATAAAGGATATTAATGTAATTTCATTTAGATATGATTTTCTCTCTTCTTATTTTTCCTTCCATCCAAACAAAAGAAAAATTTCTTTCTACTTTCTTTCTTTCTATTTTTTCTTCATCCAAACAACACAAAAAAAATTAACTTTTCCTTTTATTTTCTTTCCTCTCATCTTCTTTCCACCCATTTTCTTTCCACTCATTTTCCATTTTACATCCAAACAAAATGTTAATAATTTATATAATAAATAATCATAAAATACGTATGTCTTAAATATTTATAAATGTTTTCAAATATTTTTTGGCTTACATATTTTTCTAAAATTTAGATTTTTCTTTTTAGGATTGGACAAAATACAAGTTTCTGCCAAATCATAATTGCATTTTATGAATATTTATAAATAACATGCAAATAATATAAGAATTTATCCAATTTAATCGAAGAAATTGCAACAAATCCCAGATATATTACATAATTGTATCAATAATCATGGCCTATTATTTATGAAATATAGATACTTTATTGAAATACGGATATTTTACTGAGTTATCGTATTCACGTATTAGACATATTTTGGATATGACACTCCAACCGTGTCTTAATAAAAAAAAAAAAAAAATTCGGACATGCTTAGACACACCTAAATACCGTCACGTGTTAAAATATTATTATAATTTATTTAAAAAATACTTTATATTTTATATGTATACGTGTCTCTATGTCTTATAAAATTTTAAAATTCGTATGTCAACATGTTTCGTATCCGTGTCAGTATTTCTGCATCACAGCCTATTACTCATTACATTTAAATAATTTTTTTGTTGAATCACAAGCATTATTGGTCCTGTAATATAAAACTTTTTTTTTAAGTTAAGAATAAGATACAAATCCATAATTTCTAAATGAATATAGAAAAATTATGTTATTTGAGCTATAGTTCGTTGACCTGTAATACAAAACTCTTGTAGAAAAAAAAAACCTGTGCTAAAATATTTCTTTGGTATGACTTTTCTTTTTTTTGTAATATTTTTTTAGAATGACTTATTCATCTTTTTTTTTCAATAAAATCCTGTTATCAATGTCTACGAACTATCAAATAAATATTACACTAAGTCACCAAAAAAAATATATTACACTAAAGAAAATTGGGCCCACATACCTATTTTATATAATAATTTAATTATGTATAATTAATTTTTATGCCATAAATAAAAAATGGGATACTAACTGTACCTCCATGTTAATAGCATAAACGGTGTTCTTTTGTTACATTCTGCAATACACGCATCGTCATTCTACAATGCCATGCAGTGTCATCATCACATGATGACTTTTACTATCAGCACCACGGTAGAATTTTCCAAAAAAATTTACCTTCCAATTTTGTTATCATTTCATTTGAATTTTAGAGACTCATTTTAATTGTATTCAATCAATAATTTAATGATTCATTTCAAATGTACTTTTTTTTATGTTCGCATTCTCAAGTATGCACCAAATAATAGTAATTATTCGGTTAGATTAGAAACATATGTATTATAAGTAAAACAATTCAAGTGATGATTGTCATTCTAACTCTAACATAAGATTACACATGTCTTAACTAGAAGTATATATGCTTGAAATTGGATTATTGGTTAGTCCTTGATAATATAATCTAAATACTGGTCCTACTAAAGAAAGAGAAAAATAAGATAATATAGTACCTTTAATTTACTTAATTAATTTGGATCTATGAACTGAGCTAATGAATTTCCATTCTCATTCAATAAAGGGATTTATATATCACTATTAAATCTCGCATATAGATTTTACATTAAAAGCAAAAATAATCTATCATTTGATGAAAGTATATTGCTGATTGTCGAAGAATATTTACAAATAATTACAGATATTTACACTCCAAATAATTATTTCTGAAATTTGTCTATACCAAAACTAACATCTAAAAAAAACAATAATGACAGATAATTTGTATAATTTGAAGTTATTCAACAGTCATTCAGAATTTGACGATGATTATTTTAAAAGTATTTTTATTAAATATATATAGATGTATTAAAAAACTTTAATTTTTTTAACTTTATATTAAACATATATTTGACTTGCACTAGATATAATAAACGCACTAACGTTATACTAACTAAAAAATTTGATCAGTCACAAAAAAAAAAACTAAAAAATTTGATCATAGCAACAAATCTCATGAAACGAGATACATGCTATAAGGAAATTAACTTTTCTTTCCTGTTAATATCAATTAATTTTTTAAAATTATTTAATTATTTTAAATTTTTTATTTAAATTATAAAATTTTAATTATAAATTTTAAATTATAAATCTAAATCTTAAAATTGACTAATATTAATTAATTAAAAATTGATTCTTTATATTTTTTAAAAATAAATAACGTGGGGATAGGCATAAGGCTTATCAATTGTATTGCATGCATATAATGAAAACCATTAATCTAATTAACATGCATGCACGTCCATATCCCAAAGACAGAAGCAAAACATTAAATAATCAAAATAAGTTGCAACAAAATTTAAGAAATCACCATGCAAGAGTGCATGCATATATCCTTATATATCTCTCATTCATTACATAATTATTTTCATTCATTTCCACCTCATGTGTTGTATCTCCTAACAAGCACAATCAATTCAAGAACCCTAACTTACATAAAATGCATACCATTCAAAAACACACTAACAAATTAATAATTAACACAATGGGAAACCAAAATAATACTCAACAACATCAAATAGAGATTGAAAACTTATGGTCCTTTCAACGTCGCGAGGTGGAACAGGCCCACGATTTTAAAAATGGCCTGTTCCCCCTCGCCCGTGTTAGGAAGATGATGAAGGTCGAAGAAGACGTTGACCGGATCTCAGCCGAGGTGCCGGTTGTCTTGGCCAAGGCATGTGATCTCTTCATTCGTAATGTCACCCTCCAATCATGGCACCAAGCTCAGGAAAATAAGCGTTCTATCATCCAACGCCAAGACATCAACTCCACCATGGATTCCTTTAGGGATGCTTACCATAACATTGAATATTTTAAGAGATTAATGAGCGCATCTTAGATTAACTATATTTGATTAAACTTGTTATTTTAAATTAACTATATATATATATATATATGCACTTCAAAATTCAAATAATGGTCAAATATACAATATCTTCATCTTTTTTTTCCTTTCCTTTAATTTTTCGTTGTTATTATTATTATTATCTCTGTTAGAGTCCCCACTTAGTGGGACAAGACTTTGTTGTTGTTGTATCTCTGTTAGAATATAGTTAGAATCAATTAGTAATATTTAGTATATTTAAATATTTATTATAGAATATATATTATGTATTTATAATTTTAATTCTCTTAATACCTATAAATATTTTTTTATATTGTATCATTTTATACAATTTGAATAGATACAAATCCTTTATTTACTGTTTTCTCTTATTTTTTCTAATATAGTATCAGAACCATGGTATCCTCTTTGAGGAGGATATGTTAATTCTTTTGGTAGAATCACCGTATTTTTTATACTTTTTTTCTGTGCTATTTTTTTCTTTCTCTTTTATCAATGCTTTGATGTTTTTCTTATCTTATTGATTAGCTCATTCACTACTTACTTATTCTCATGGAGAAATCATATGTTTTTTGTCACCTTCCGATAGTTTGCCATCTTTTCGCACTTTGTCACTTTTCAACAATTTTCCGGTAGTTCACCATCTTTTTACCAGTTGGTCACTCTTGCGGCAATTTCTTCTCCGCTTTCCTTGTGGCAGTTCCGTCTGCATTCCCTTCTGACAGTTTTATTTGCGCTTTTCTCTTCTGGCAGTTCCATCTGTATTTTTTGTAGCAGTTTTTTTTTGCGTTTCCTTGTGACACTTCCGTCTGTGCTTTCTTTTGGCAGTTTCGTTTACGCTTCCTTGGCAGTTCCGTCTACATTTCCTTCGGCAGTTCCATCTGCGCAAAGGTAGTTCCGTCTAGACTCGTTCTATCAGTTTATGCATTTTTTTTATTTCGTTGTTTTAAATAAGTTTCAAACTCAAGTGACAACTTGAATTTGAGGGGATGTTAGAGCTTTAATTAGAATAAATTAGATCAATTAGCATTATTTAACATATCTAGATATTTATTATAGAATATTACGTCTTTATTATTTCGATTCTCTTAGCATGCACCTATAAATATCCTTCTATATGTATCATTCTACACGATTTGAATACACACAAACTTTTTTCTAAAAGAGAATAATAGAAAAATGATTTGTATGTATTTAATAAGTTGTATGAAATGATACAATATAGAAGGGTATTTATAGGTGCTAAGAGAATCGAAATAATAAAGACGTAATATTATATAATAAATATTCAAATATGCTAAATAATGCTAATTGATTTAATTGATCCCAATTGTGCTCGAACATCCTCCCTCAAACTTAAGTGACAACTTGAGTTTGAAACTTATTTAAAACAACAAAATGAAAAAAAAATACATAAACTGATAGAACGGTGCAGACAGAACTACTAGAAAGAAGCACAGATGAAACTGTCGAAAGGAAATGCAGACGAAGTTGCCGGAAGGAAGTGCAGGCGGAACTGCCGAAAGAAAACGCAGAAACAACTGTCGGAGAAAGTACAGACAGAACTGCTAGAAGGAAGCGTAAACGGAATTGTCACAAAGAAACGCAGACGGAACTGCCACAAGAAAATGCAGACGAAACTGCCACAAAGAAATACAGACAAAACTACCAAAAAAAACGCAGACGAAACAGTCGGAAGAAAATCCAGACGAAACTGTTACTAGAGTGGCCAACTGTCGAAAAATTACTGAAAAGATTGCGAACTGCCAAAAATTAAAATATTCTTTAATCCATTTAATTAAAATACTCATAATAATCATTATAATTATATATATAAATAGTTAAAGTGTTATTTAGTTTCACAACGTTTGAGATGAATCCTAATTTGGTCCAAAATGTTTTAAACGTCCTATTTCAATTTAAAAAACTTTCAAACATATTATATCAATCCTAAAAAATTTTTAAGCGGGTTTAATATTGTCTCACTATTAAATTTAACACAAACAATTCGTATATTAAAAAGGCAATAGCATTCAATTTTAGTATATAAATAAAATCGATTCACCAACGATCATAACAAATTTTTCTTTGATTTCGAAATGTTGATCATTGATTGTTAGTATCTAGAGTTTTGTACAAAAATAAAATTAAGAAAAAGAAGTGATACAAGAAGATTTTTGGTTATGTTTTTATAACACATAGAAAAAGATATGACTTAACTAGTAACGTTATTAACGTCCACATCACTTATTCTGTTAACTATTAATGTTAAATTTAATGATAAAATACCATTAAACATATTTAAAATTTTTTGAAATGGAACTAGAACATTTAAAATATAAGGACCAAATTAAGATTTGACTCAAATATTATATTAAAGATTAAAATAATATTTTATTCTATATAAATTAGTAATAATTGCTTGATTGATTCAAATAATAATAATATAAAATATGATAGATAGATTACCAATTCCATTTTTCGTATACAAAGTCAATTAAATTTATATGATGATAAAAAAAATAGAAAGAAATCTTCAGTATGTAGTTATTTTTTTTATTATTCTTATAAAGGATCTGGGTTTTACTATTTTCCTTTTAAGGTTATATATATAGAGGAGATTATATTATAATTATAGTAATTTAATAATAAAGAATCAAATTTACGTTAATATTATACATGTTCATGTATCTATCCATGATTACGGCGTTAGGTGAAAATATAGTAATTTGTTTAAGATGAAATGAGCTTATAAATACTCTTGTCTAGAATGCAATTTCATATCTCAACTATTATCATGAATGTTAGGTGTTTTTTCCACAATATTATTAGAGCTCTTATATGGCTTTTGTTTCTCTTCCACCAATATCTTTCTTCTTCATATAGTCATCATCTCAAATCAATAAAATACTAAAATATTTAATTGCGTCTACTAATAATTCATTCTCTTCCATCTCAATATATTTTGTTTATATTGTAATATATTATTATCAATATTAAACTTAAAATTTTTGTTGATGGCAGTTTTTAGAGTAATTTTTATAATTAAACTAATTGAAGATGAATATTATCAGATTATTTTAAATTTGTTTTGAATACACTATAATCTTATTCTTTTAACTTTTATATAAATCGTGGCACTCCTATTAGTTTTAAAAAATATAAAACTTTGCAAAAAAAAAAAACTACAATTTATGTTTTAAATATGCATATATGAATGATTGTATTTGTACATATTTTAAAGGTATTAAAAATGTGACTTTTTTTTTTTTACATACCACAATTTATGTCGAAATAAAAAATATGGACGAGTGAGACAAAATTATGGACGCATAAAACATAAGTAGTGGGTTTAGGGCTGATTTTAAACAAAATAAATTGTTCAAAGAGATGTGTAAAATATGTAAAAAATACTAACAATTTATACATAAATAGTTGATTTTTTACATATTTTACACATCCTTCACCATAAATTGTAAGTTCTCACGGATTTCATTTATTTTCTTTAAAATCAGCCACACTCCCATTACTTATATTTTGTACGTCCATAATTTTGTTTCATTTGTCCATGATTTTAATTTCGATGTAAATCGTGGGGTTCTCATATAAAAAAAAAAGTCACATTTCTGACATTTTTAAAATATGTACTAGTAGAATTATTCGTACATGCAAATTTAAAGTATAAATTGTAGTCTTCTACTAGATTTTATATTTTCTCCTAAAACTAATAGAAGTGTCATGATTTATATAAAAAAAAAAATTGAAGAATGAAATTGTAGTGTATTCAGATTTAGAACAATTGATAGTATCCATTTTTTATTAGTTTAATTAGTAAATTACTCATTCTTATTATATGAATGAGACAAACTTGTATAACATAATCATAATTTTATTTTTATTATTATTATGTAGTAAACTATTATTTTAATATTTTTATTACTCCTCTCTCTCCCTCTCTTTTTTTTAATATGCAATTATATGTTTATTTACTAAATTTTTATTTTATAGGTTATCAACTACTCTATGGATTAACTGTTAGTGTTGCAAGTGTGAGGAATGTTGAAGTTAGTCTCACATTAAAGAAAACAAGGAAAAGTGAAGAGTTGATAAGATGAGAGATCCATTAACTTGACATTTTAAGATTTTGAGTTGGATGTGATGTATTCTCATCTTATGTTATTTTGCTTGATTCCTCTTCCAAATCTTTGCTATTAAATTGATAACAATATTATTTTTGGAATATAATAAAACTTTAAATAGTTGAGGAGAGAATGGAAGATGGATACAACAAAAGTCTAATTACCTAAAGATGTATTTAGTTTGTGTTTGTATTTTTATTTTCTATTTTTATTTTTAATATTTTTTGTTTTTTTAAATTTTATGAAAAAAATGTAAAAACAATAAAATTTTATTTTTTATTTTTATCTCCTGTGTTTATTTTTATTTTTTTTACAAAATTTAAAAAACAAAAATTTTAAAAATAAAAAAAATAAAAATACAAATTAAACCAAATACATCTTAAGATGTCAATGCAAATTATAAGTATATCTAGTTAGTGAGGAGAGAATCTAGCGTATTCTAAAAAATAACATGTTATTAGAAGTGATAAATAAAGTAGCAGATTATGAGTTTTAATATTTAGAAATAAACATGTTTTTATTTGGGAGTAATATTAATTATCTTAAAAATATTTACGAATAGAATTTTTTTTTGAAAGTATTGATAATTAGATATTTATTTTTTTGTTCATTCTTTTTATCTTTTAAAAAGAAAAGACATTTGTCTTTGTTTAAAGTTCTTGTCTCTTACTAGCTATCACAGTTTTAAGATTTTTCAAACTTTGACTAAATTTTTCAATATTTAACTATAAGAAATAATTTAATATGTTAATAGATTTTGACAAAATTCTGCTAATGGATTAATATTCTTTTGATTATATTCATTGTATATTATTGTGTTTAATTTGATATGTTAAAATGTTGGATAAATCATTATGCTTATATTCATTGCATTGAAGAGTTTTGACCATCGTCGAGCCACTAATACCAATGCCAAATTGATATAAGTAATGTGATATAAAAATATAAAAAAATATAAAAAAAATTATTTAGAATGAAAGTAACGTGATTAAGTGTAATTTATGTAAATGTGATTAAAATTAATTGAATATTATATACAATAAAAAATTTTATTATTGAAAGATAAAATTAAAATTTATTTTTATGTATAGTTTTTATCCTCAGCATTTTCATTCTATTTAAATCTCTAATATTTTAAAATCATCTCAATTTTGTCCCGCCGTTAATTCTGTTAACAGATCCCTAACTGCAAGACAACATTGAGCTAATTTTAGACGATTAAAATGTTAGAGACAACTTTAAAACTTACCCTAAACGTTGAGAACAAAAACGATATTTTATTCTAATTTATAAATATGAGTTATTTTCTAAATTTTTGAATTTATTTTTATAATTATTTAAATTTACTCAGTTTTAGTTTTAACTAGTATTTTTACCCGTAATACTATTACGGGAATATAAGTCTTTTAAGATTACGTAGGTCCTGGTATTATAGATTATGACACGAAAAATTTATAGCATTAAACTACTTTTATAAAATAGTTTTAAGGGACAAAAATCCCCGTTGGCTAAGAAGACTAGAATCTTAAACAAAATTAAATAATAAATTTTGTAGTTATTATTTTCAAATGAAAGAGTTTAATTTTTTTACTTAATTTTAACATTCGTTATCTAAAATTTAAAAGAATTTAACGTGTATATTTTTACATTTAATTATGTGTTAAGTCTGTTGCACAAATATAGAAATAATTAATTTTTATACTTGTTATTTAAAAATAATATATTTTCTCTTTCTATGTATATAAAAATATAATTAGATATTAGCATAAAAAAGTTATACTGATAGTTATAAAATTAACATATTATGTTGTTAATTTTATTTTTTGTAGAACATAAAGTTAGAGAAAAATAGAGAATGAGAGAAAAGAGAGAGAAAGATAAAGAAGAAGAATGAGAGAGGGAGTTTGTTAATTTTAAAAGTTGAAAAAAATTTTATTTTAATTATAATGAAAATATTTAGTGACAAATTTTGATTTGTCAAATTACTAATATAAAATATGAATTATAAATTATATATAGAGTAGGAAAGATAGAGAGAAATAGAAAAAAAGAGATGTAGATAAAAAAATATAAGAAGGATGTTTAGTAATTTTAGAGAAAAATATTTTTTCTAAATTTTAATAAGAGAGTGTAATATGACACATTTTAGTTATTAAATGAGTTAGTAATATATAAATATAATATATAATATAGATATATTTCAATTTTAGTATTTTAATTTAATTTAAATACAATTAGAGAATGTTATATTGTATATTTTGACCTTGATAATGATAATTATATAGAGCACCGCTAGGGAGACAATGAAATATGTATACAATGTATACAATGGGCTGTTTATTAAGCCCGATTAATATTAATAGAGAGAATTAACCCATTAACAACTCTAATCCTATTAAGGCTGTTTAGGTTAACACACCACCTAATTTTTCATATTTTCACTTTTTTCCCAAATCACTCGACCCTTATTTTTGCTGTTCCCCCTCCCCCAACACCCAAACCCTCCCAATCTTTGCACACACCCGTTACGGCGCAGAAGCCTGAGAACCTCTCAAGTTGCAACCGAGGAAGGTCACCCCTGAACGCAATACTCTTCATCGCTCCTCATCGTTGGCATCAAGGACGGCGGCCTCTCTCTGCTGAACATCCGGCCGTCTCTGCAACTGAGTCGCCGGGCGCGACGCCGCCGACCAGGAACGCAATCAAGGAGCCCTCATCGACGAACTGAGCAGTAGCAGAGTTCTCTTCGCGCGGGCGCTTTCCTCTCCATAGCAGCGGTGCAGCCGACCCGGGAAAACAGTCGTCTGATGGTCAACAGTTCACCGGAAATACAATGAACATCATCTCTGGAAGAATCCTAACCATCCAATGTAAGTGGGTTTAGTTGTTCATGTTTCAATTGGTAATCGCTCTTGCATGTTTGAATGTAGATAAATTTTGTTGATTAAATCCTTGATTACCCATGATGAACAAGCCGTGGTTGCTTATTTTACCTGCAGCTTTACATAAAGTAAATTTCTTTCAGACTCTGAAAAGGATGTCAGATTAACTCATTCCACCAACTTCCATACTTGCCTTATGGTTGTTTAATTGTTAGGTTGCAAAACTATGATTTTTCACTGCCTTGTCTCTGTTTACTTGATTTGTCTATTGTCTAGCTAGTTTCATCTTTCATTTTTTTATTGAAAATAACAAATGATTTATTATACTAACTAGTACCAAATAGGTTATTAAATTACTTATTAAATTGGGATATTTTATTTTGATAGACCGTGCATGATATGTGGTTGTGTTTGGTGTGTTTGTAATTGATGGTTGTGCTCCTCATGAGTTGTTAATAATTTCATTTGTAGAATTTGGACAGTTGCTTTGATAGGAAATTGAATGGTTGAATTTCGTATTTGCTGCTATATCTTCGTGAGTTAGTTTTTTATCTCATTTATAGATGGTTACAAAAGGGAAATTGTAAGGTTTGATCTTCATAAGTGATTGTCTTTGGATTTTTTATGTCACTATATATATTATAAGATCATTTCTTATTGTTAAATACTCTTGGAATTGATTTTGAGAGCATCTTGGATTGTTGTTGAAATTGAGGGTAGAATGAGAGTCGAGTGTTAGAAACGAGGGAATTTTATTTTATTTCTTTTCCCTTAATGAATTAGTACTTGCATATATCGTTGTTGCATTGGTATTAGATGTATACTTTTTTTTTATTTGCTACTAACTCGATTTACACATGATGAAATTAATTACATGTCGGATGGTTAGTTTTTCACGCAATTGGATGGTCATTTTTCATAATGGGATTGCTATTTTGATTTGATTGTAGTGACAGCACCTTTTTAAAAGGTAATGCTAAAAGAGTCTCTGTTTTCTACATAAACTAGTGTATATATGGTGCTGAAAAGCAGGTTATTTTAATTTATTTTGTGGTGGTTATTTTTTGCTGTAGCCATTGTTGTTTGGTGATAACATGTTGTGCTGTGTGATTCTTATTTACCTTGCTCATTGTTGTGTTTATAATTGGTTGATTTAGTCTCTAAATCTAGTTAAATTCTTGCTGAATATTTTCTTTCTCTACATGGGACTGCTATTTTTTTTATTAGCAGTTGGAATGAATACAATTTTTATGTCTCATGTTGTTTTAATTTTTCTTACTTGATTATAAATTGAATAGAATATTCACTTGGATTGCAGAGAACCTATTGCGTGAGTATTTATTTACGACAATTCAATCATACATTCTCCTACAGTCCAAGGTATAAATCAGATGGGTAAAAGGGAAGTGAGATCACCATTCACGACTCCGAGCACGAGGACGTTGAAATAACATACAGAAAGATTGCCAAAAGGGAAAAAGTTCAAAGGAAGAAAAACTTAGCATACTTAAGATAACGTACTTGATAAGATTTGAATATTTACCTTATTTACTAGTTAGAGTCTTTGGAATTTATTTATGACACATTGGGATGACATTTTTGTGGTGGATCCCTTTTTTTTAGAACTTATGTGAATCTGTTGGTGTAAAAGAATTCAGGCATGACACTGACGAGTGAGTCGAAAATGACCATCTATTTTTTTTATAAAAGTAACCATCTAGATACATGGTGAACCGAACATCCAGTATACTATTTTTTAGTATAGAGATATCTCTTTTGTATTTCAAACTGATATTACTTGAATATGATAAGTGTTGACTTTATTATCGCTGTTCTTGAACCAATATACTATAATTTGTTTTGAGTACCTGCTACAGTTTACAAGGGTTGAATACCCGAAAACAACCATCCACATATATAGTTATAGTAAACATCCGATTTCATATATAAATGAACATCCAACACATCTAAGTAAAGATAAACATGTAACTACTATCTAAAGCAACTAGCTGCACACCAAATGAAATTAATCAAGCTCCTTATACAACAAAGCATCTGAACTTATCTAGATTAAATTGATTCATTGAAATTAATCAAGTCTAGTTTCTTGCAACAATTACGAATACACCGAATACCTATATCTTTAGAGAATAAAGCCACCTATTGCTGACAACAAAAGCATCACACTTGGCATTTACGTCTTTGAAAAATATCATCTTCATCTACAATTGCTGACAAATGAATAACTATTGAAATCCTATATCCATGAAGAAAAATATTAAAGGTACTCGAAACCATTTCCAACAGATTCTAACTGCTGCCAAATGAGTTTAACAAAGACATGCAGCTACCAGCTTGTTGGCGCTCATGCCGACAAATCTGAGCACCAAATTCCATATTTTGAGAGGCCTGCAGAGGAACCACCTGCTAAACAACACAAAAAGATGACAACAATTAACTACTTGCATAGTAATGTACTAAATAATCGTGCAAGGTCGGATTAATTTAATCATGTACCGGAGTGACATTTAATTTATTCTCTATCTAGTTTATTCATCATATAAATATAGTTAATCTAAATATGCAGGATAAATATTTAGTCAACCATGAATTCATATCTCTTGAATATTTAACAATTATTTTACAAAGAGTCTAAATAACCACATCTCCATTAGCTATATTTTATATTATATACTTCACTAATACGGTTCCAATGGAGCTTTGGAATCATTATCACACGCAAATTCTGTACATATCAAATATTCATGACATTGAATTATCACATGTGAATTCTTCGTCCATATAATCATAAAAAGAATTTAATAAAACCATAGAAGTGGTTGCATGCGGAGTGCTTCTGTTGCATCTACTGAAGCATTTAACATAAAAAAGAGCCCCCTACTTTCACTAAGTGGAATGAATAAAATCATAAACAAATGACCATTTGCTATGCATGCCTCCACATAAATTGCTTACCTTGTTGGATTCCTCACCCTCTTCTACGTAATGGTTGGGATCATTGTTATGTGAATTTGATGAATTTTCGTTACTGACGGCCAATAGAACACCACATAGCGGTTGAATGAAATTCAACTCCATTTATGCTCTTCCGAGGTGTGATGGACGTCTCAAACCTGACTCCACTTGTAATCCCTCTAACTTGCGAATGCCGACGTCGCAAGGAAGACGCAAGCCAGCTGCGACGGAATGCCTAAAGATAACAAAATTTAAGACAAATGCTGGCCAAACATAGGAATTAAATAAAAAGTTTCACTCAGGCATTTCATCGAGCATATGGTGTGCACAATATGTAAACAGGGGTTTTCCACTCAATTTAAGAAGCAATCAATCCAGAAAAATCAGCCATCAAACATTTTGGAATCCAAAAAGTATCAATCCATTAATCTAAACCTAATCTAAACACTAAAACAGAATTAAAAATTAGTTAACATAAATAAATGAAAAAACACAGGAAGGAGGAAGTATGGAACCTGCGTTGGTGAAAGGGGAAGAATGAAAAAAGAGGAGTAGTAGCAGAGGCGGTGTTGCAGTGGCACAGAGCTCAGCTGCTGCTTGCACTGGGGTTTCTCACAGGTGGACTTGATGCGGTGCCGTCAAAACGCGCCGGGCGACTAGAATGCGCTGCTGGGAGACCGCTGGTGCGGACTTCCGATGACAAGACACGAGCCAGGGAGAAGATGCGTTATCACCGTCGGTAAGAGAGGCTGCGTTTTTGGTCTGTCCTTGCCCTTCAGAGAGAGATGTTTATGGTTTTGGGTTTCATATAACTGAATTCTAATTTTTCAAAAAATTTAAATTATCAAATATTTATAATTAATACTTGTACCATAATTTAATTTTAATTTCAATTAAATTCCCATTGTATGTATTGTATAATAAAACTATTGTCTCCTCATATTTTTCCTAATTATATATAAGAGAGATAGAGTGAGTGAAGAAATGAGAGAGATGGAGAAAGAAAGAGAGAAGAGGGGAGAGTTCTTTAATTTTGGAGGAAAAGATTTAATTTCAATTACAATAAGGGAGTGGCATGTAATACATTTTGACCTTAAAATTAGTAATATATAATAGATATAATATCAAAACTTATCTGATCTGATTCAAATACCTAATACAAATATTTACATTCTAAATAATCATTTCTGAAATTTGTTTAGACCAGAACTGACATCTAAAAGAGACAATGACAGATAATCTGCATAGTTCGAAATTATCCAACAATAATTATTTTAAAAGTATTTTATATTAAATGTATAGAGATGTATTAAAAAACTTTAAATTTTTTAACTTTATATTCAACATATATTTTACTTGCACTGGATATAATAAACGCGCTAACGTTATACTAACTAAGAAATTTGATCATAGCCAAAAATCTCATGAAAGGAGATACATGCTAAAAGGAAATTAACTTTTATCAGTTAAATTTTTTAAATTATTTATTTAAATTATAAATCTTAAATATAAATTTAAATCTTAAAATTAACTAATATTAATTAATTAAAAATTGGTTCTTTATATTTTTTAAATAAATCAAACGTGGGGATAGGCAAAAGGCTTATCAATTGAAAACCATTAATCTAATTAACATGCATGCACGTCCATATCCCAAAGACAGAAACAAAAAATTAAATAATCAAAACAAGTTGCTTCGCAACAAAATTAAAGAAATCACCATGCAAGAGTGCATGCATATATCCTTATATATCTCTCATTCATTACATAATTATTTTCATTCATTTCCACCTCATGTGTTGTATCTCCTAACAAGCACAATCAATTCAAGAACCCTAACTTACATAAAATGCATACCATTCAAAAACACACTAACAAATTAATAATTAACACAATGGGAAACCAAAATAGTACTCAACAACATCAAATAGAGATTGAAAACTTATGGTCTTTTCAACGTCGCGAGGTGGAACAGGCTCACGACTTTAAAAATGGCCTGTTCCCCCTCGCCCGTGTTAGGAAGATGATGAAGGTCGAAGAAGACGTTGACCGGATCTCGGCCGAGGTGCCGGTTGTCTTGGCCAAGGCATGTGATCTCTTCATCCGTAATGTCACCCTCCAATCATGGCACCAAGCTCAGAAAAATAAGCGTTCTATCATCCAACGCCAAGACATCAACTCCACCATGGATTCCTTCAGGGATGCTTGCCATAACATTGAATATTTTAAAAGATTAATGAGCGAAGCTTAGATGATTAGACTTGTTATCTTGAATTAACTATGCATTTCAAAATTCAAATAATGGTCAAATATGTAGTATCTTTATCTTTTTTTTCCTTTCCTTTAATTTTTTGTTATTACTATTATTTTTCATAGAGTATAATTAAGATAAGGTGACTACTCAGATAAAGACGCACATTTTATCTTTTTTTAAAGATATTTTTATATTATATTTTAATTGATTTCTGTATAATTTATTCAGTATTTTTCATCACATATTATTAAATTTCTCAAAAAATTTTATTTCCGAAAACAATAAAAAATATTTAATTTGGACTAAAACAAAAAAAATAATAGATTAACTATTAAATTTTTTTAATTATTTATATAAAAATATATATCACATTCATCAAAATATATATATATATATATAAATAAAATAATTAATTTATATTTGTACAATATATAAAATAATTATTATAGTATTATTATATTATAGATTAAAATTCACTAATTTAAATTTTGTTTTTATTTTTAATATAATCATTAGAAATAAATTAATTTTTTAGAATAAGATGTAATGTAATAAAATATATATAATATTAACATTATAAAAGGTAATTTCAACCAATATAATATAATAGGTTATTAAATATATTTAATACAAAATACATTGAATATAAATTTTTATTGAGTTTAAATTTTAAATAATTTTTCATTGAATATTGAATATTTTTATTTTAAAGAGTTAGAATATTTTAACATCATCTTTTTCATATCTTTTTAATTGAGTCTTCTATTTTTTAAATTATAAACCTTATTTATAATTAAGAGTAATTTTTAACACCACTAATTAGTCACACACTCACACATATAAAAATACCAGAACAATTCTATTGTCATAATTATAATCTAACTTTATAAGCAATACAATACAATAAAACTATATATAAGTAATATAACCAAATTTTATCTACATCTATAGTCACATTTCATAAATAATATAATCAAATTATATTTATATTTATAATTAAAATATGAATAAAAATACAAAAAATTATTATGATGGTTAATTTTTTTCATTCATAATTTTTTTATTATTTTTGTTGTGAAAAGTTTAATTATTTTAATAATTAATCATTTTTTAAAAAAAATAAATCAATAATACAAAAAAGTCTTATTAAGAGTAATTTATTTAATTTATATATGATTAAAAAATAATTGAATAATTATATAGGATAAAAAATTAATATTATTAAAAAATAAAAAAAATTATTTTAAAATTAAAAATAAGTTTAAATAATAATAATAATAATAATAATAATAATAAAGAGTGTGGATCCGATTTTTTTAAACATATTTACTTCTATCTGATTATCTTAGAGATCAGATCATATCCACAAATTATAGATCATATATGGATAAATAATGTGGATTTATGAATATGATTTAATCTATGAACACCCCTAACTACTACTATAGGTTCATTGTTGCAAAAGACTGCTTTTTTATTATAAACCATTATTAGATCTTAATTACCATTAAAACAATTTAATTGTCAACAAAGAGATAATACTTATTGGTCTCTGAAATTATGTTCGTATTTCAATCTAATTTCAAAAATTTTGATTTATTCAATTTAGTCTCCCAATTTAATAGTTATGACTCACGTTGGTTCCTGATATTATTTTTGTCACAGTCTCACAAAATCGTTAAAACAACATGCTGAGATGGACTAACGACTGCTACATTTACGTTCTAGCGACTATTTGATGTGACAATTGAATTTTTTTACCTTAATTTTTTTCAACTAAACACTTAAAACCCTAATATGAGTTACGGATACCTAATTTAAAAAATCAAACTAAATAAATTAAACCTTTAAAAATCAGATTAAATATCGAATATAACTTCAAAACAAAACTTTAACTTATGTAGTAATTAATTTAAATGAGAATAAAATAAATCAAAATTCAACATAATTTTTATCAATATTTTTAAATTCAAAATTTCTATACTAAAATTAACTAGAATTTTTCTTTAAATTAAAATTTTAATGAAATAGTGACTTTAATTATCTTAATCAATGTCCTAATTAATTACTTTCATGCCTTAAAAAAACTGTATATGAGAAGAAAATAATTAATTTATCTACTTTAATAAATAGTTATTTTACTAAAATAAAAGAAACTATTATTTTAGAATTTTCTAAGAACTAATTAATATTATATGTATTTTGTTCCACTATATTTAGTTATAAAAATTTTATTTATTTTTAATGCTTATATTAAAAACAAAAAGAAAATTTAAATTAGCGAATTTTAATCTATATATATATATATATTTTGATGAATGTGATATTTTTTTTATATAAATAATTTTAAAAAAAAATCTAATAGTTGATCTATTATCTTTTTGGTTTTAGTCTAAATTAAATATTTTTTATTATTTTTGGAAAGAAAATCTTTTGAGAAATTTAATAATATGTGATGAGGAACACCGAAAAAATTATACAGAAATCAATTAAAACACAACATGAAAAAATCTTTAACAAAAGATGAAATAGGTGTCTTTATCTGAGTGGTCACCTTAAGGATAAATTAAATCAGTTAGCATTATTTAGTATATTATAGAATATTACATCTTTATGATTTCAATTCTCTTAATACTTATAACTATCTTTTTATATTGTATCATTTTATACAAATTGAATAGACACAAATTCTTTCACTATTGTTCTCTCTTATCTTTTTTAACATGGTATCAGTGTTATCCTCCTTGAGGAGGATATGTTGATATTCTTCTAGTAAAATTACCGTATTTTTTATACTTTTTTTTCATGCCATTTTCCCCCTTCTCTTTTATCAATGCTTTGATGCTTTTCTTACCTTACTAATTAGCTCATTCACTACTTACTTATTCTCATGGAGAAACTATATGTTTTTTGTCACCTTCCAATAGTTTGCCATCTTTTCACACTTTGTCACTTTTCAACAGTTTTCTAGCAGTTCGCCATCTTTTCAGTAGTTGGCCACTCTTGGGCAGTTTCGTCTGCACTTTTCTTGTGGCAGTTCCGTCTGTATTTTCTTGTGGCAGTTTCGTCTGCGTTTTCTTGTGGTAGTTTTGTCTGTGCTTTCTTCCGACAGTTTCGTCTGCGCTTCCTTCTGCCAGTTTTATCTGCGCTTCCTTTCGACAGTTTTGTTTGCACCCGTTCTATCAGTTTATGCATTTTTTTATTTCGTTGTTTTAATACGTTTCAAATTCAAGTTGTCACTTACTTGAGTTTGAGGGGGATGTTATAACATAATTAGGATCAATTAGATCAATTAGCATTATTTAAGCATATCTAAATATTTATAGAATATTACGCCTTTATTATTTTAATTCTCTTAACACTTATAAATACCCTTCTATATTGTATCATTTCACACAATTTAAATACACACAAATCTTTTTTCTACTGCTCTCTCTTGCCTTTCTAACATGTTAGAAAGGGTAAAAGAAAATAATAGAAAAAGAATTTGTGTGTATTTAAGTTGTATGGAATGATAAAATATAGAAAGGTATTTATAGGTGTTAAGAGAATTGAAATAATAAAGACGTTATAATAAGTATTCAAATATGCTAAATAATGCTAACTGATCTGATTGATCCTAATTATACTCGAACATCCCCTTTAAACTCAAGTGAAACTTTTTTAAAACAATAAAATAAAAAATGCATAAACTGAAAGAACGGGTGCAGCCAGAACTGTCAGAAAAAAGTGCAGACAGAACTATTGAAGAAAGTGCAGACGGAACTGTTGAAAGAAAGCGCAGACAGAATTGTCACAAGAAAAAAGACGGAATTGCTACAAAGAAATACAAACGAAACTGTCAGAAAGAAACACATAAGAAACTGCTACAATAGTAGCCAATTGCCCAAAAACTATTGAAAAGATGGCGAACTGCCAGAAAATTGTTAAAAAAATGACAAACTATGGAAAAACGATGGAAAACATTTGATTTTTTTATGAGAATAAGTAAATAGTGAATGAGTTCATCGGTGATGTGAGAAAATATCAAAGCATGAACAAAACAGAAGGAAAAAGTGGCACGAAAGAAAAATATAAAAAATACGGTGATTTCACCAAAAGAAAAACAACCTATTCTCCTTAAGAAGGATACCATAACTCTGAAATCAAGATAGAAAGGACAAAAGAGAACAATAAAAAAAATTTATGTGTATTCAAATTATATAGAATAATATAATATAAAAAAATATTTATAAATATTAAAAAAATTAAAATAATAAAAATACAATATTTTATAATAAATATTCAAATATATTAAATAATTATAATCAATCTTAATTATATTCGAATATCCTTATTGTTAGACATTACTAAAGGTGTTTGGGACGATATTGAAACAAAGTTTCAATTTTAATATGCGGTAAATATTTCTAAATATTAAGGCTTGTAAAATCATATTACTCGTTGGGAGTTGTATAAAATAAAAATATAAGAATTCAACTAAAAAATTTCAATTATAATATGTATATACACCAAAAATTATTCACTAAATTATTTGTCATTCAGGTCAAATATATATTAGAATATAAAATATATTTTAAAAATTATATAAAATAATAAATATAAATATATACATAATAATTGACTCTTTTAGTATATATCTAGTATTTTTATTTTACTTTTCATTTTGTTTATTTAATTTGTTGTGAGGGAATGAGGGAATGAGTTGTAAAACAGCGAACCTTAGCATGGGCAACAAGGACAATGCACCTTATCCCATTCATTTCAATTCATAATTTCAACCCCAAAAAACAAAAAAATAAAAATAAAAATAAAAAAAACAAAAAAGAAAGAAACCCTCACCACCAATCCACTCTTTCTCTTTCACACCCTCCGATCAAAAATGGAGAACACCACCAACACCAACAACACCCACCCTCACCAGCAGGCCCAATCGAGCCCATACCCAGGCCCACCAACACTCCCACCACCTCCCACCACCACCACCGTCGTCCCCGGAGGCGCACCACCACCGTCCTCCGCCGCACCATTCCACCACCTCCTCCAGCAACAACAGCAACAGCTTCAGATGTTCTGGTCCTACCAGCGCCAAGAAATCGAACACGTCAACGACTTCAAGAACCACCAGCTTCCATTGGCGCGCATCAAGAAGATCATGAAGGCCGACGAAGACGTTCGCATGATCTCCGCCGAAGCCCCAATCCTCTTCGCCAAAGCCTGCGAGCTCTTCATCCTCGAGCTCACGATCCGTTCATGGCTTCACGCCGAAGAGAACAAGCGAAGGACACTTCAGAAGAACGACATCGCCGCCGCCATTACGCGAACCGACATCTTCGATTTCTTAGTTGATATTGTTCCCAGGGACGATATCAAGGACGATGCGGCGGCTCTCGGCGGTATTGTGGCCGCTGCTGCGGCGGCTACTGCCAGTGGTGTTCCGTACTATTATCCGCCCATGGGCCAGCCCGCAGGCCCGCCTGGTGGCATGATGATTGGCAGGCCCGCAGTGGACCCGGCAACGGGGGTTTACGTGCAGCCGCCGTCGCAGGCGTGGCAGAGTGTTTGGCAGACTGCTGCGGAGGATGGCAGCTATGGGAGTGGCGCCACCGCCGCTCAAGGGAATCTTGATGGACAGAGGTATGCTATTTCTATTTCTAATGCATGCTTCAAAGTTTCCATTTTTATTATTGCTTTAGGGGTGTTTTTTTTGTTGAATTTGTTATCCTTAATTATGGTCTCGAGATTGGTGCATTTTGAATTGCCGAGGAGATGAATGATGATAGAAAAAAGAGGAGGTTTGAGGTGCTTAGTGTTGAGTTTAAGTAGATCAATTGAAGAGTTTTGTGTAGCTAGAATACTTTCAAGTTAGAATTTTGAACGGGAAAAAGGTTCTTTTGTGTGTGTGATGATGGTGTTTAGGGGACAGAGGTATGAATGCATGGTTTCTGGGAATCTCTTTCCTTTTTATTTGGATGTGCTTGTGTTGCTCTAATGTGTTGATTTTTAGTTATTGTTATTATTATTTATAATTTTAATTTTTATGTTTGGTTTAGGTGTTTTCATGTTTGTACATCCTTTTCATTTATTTATTTATTTATTTATTTTAAATTGAAGAGGCTCAACACATGATGGAGTGAAGTAACAGAACTTTGTAGTTTATGTTAAGTTAGGTCTTGAATTGGTGCATTTTGGATTGGTGAGGCCGTGAGGGAGAAAAAAAGCTTTGAGAATCTTCATTCCTAGTGAACTGAGTTTTAGAACTTCTAGCAGATCAGTAGAAGTCTAGAAGACTTGATGTAGTTGGAATACTTTTGGTTTAGGCTTTTCTCATATCTAGGGTATGACTTGATTACTAGAAGAGTTGATACATTTCAAATATGTTTAGTTTGATTGGACCAGAATTTTTTTGTGTGTGTTTAGAGCACGGATGATCTTATTGTTATTGATTCTTTTGGTGTTGGTAGTACTGTCTTTTAAATTGTGGAACAGGGAGAAAATGGTCATTTCTTTACATTTTTCTGGATGGAGAATGGAAGGAGAGGTTTTTTCAAGTCTTTGTGGGAGCAGATTTTGTCTGTTTGGGAATGGAAAATTTTGTTCTTTTGAAACTTCTGTCTAGTGTCTATGATTCATTTGTTTTCATATCTCTCACTGCTAGTTGGTTATGCTGAGCAAAGATGTTACGGGCCTTAGCTTTATGTGCTGTGGTTGTGATGCTTTGTTGTCTAAAGCATTGGCTTGGACTCTGCCAGCTTGTTGATTGCATTCTAAAAATGTACAGTGAGTACAACTCATGTTGCCCTTTATTTGTTATATTTATAGATGGTGCTGATTTAGAGTTAGGATATTTAAAATCCATTGTCTTCTCCGACTTAACACTAATTTGCGTGAGTGATTGATTTATACTGTTAGTAAGTGTCTTTTTCGTCTAGGTAAATTGATATGATTTATTTAAGATTTAAACCTACCAAGTATGGATTATGCGGAACATGAGTAATTCAACTCAGAAGAATTATCATTTTATTTGTTCTTGTAAATAAAGACACACAGGTCAAAATTATGACTAGAAACTGATCCAAGATTCATGATAAAATTGAATGAGCTTAAGAGTTTTTTGACCTTGCAAATTCAACTCTCTTTAGATCATGGGCAAGCTATTATAATTAAGAAGCTTTGCTAGCAATTCGCTTAGATCCTGAAGTATGGACTGTGAATATGTTGTGTTTGACACTTGCAAGGCCTAAATAATTGTGGTCTGTGGACTAGTTAGGGCAAACTCAATTGCAATAGCGCATTGGCAATGTGCAACGAAATAGGAATGTGCTGAAAATTTTTTTTGGGGGTTGTTTTTTCTTTTAGAAATGTTACAACAATGAAACAAGAATTTGTTCATAGCCATGATTATTCCTTTTCAACCATATGTTCTTGAATATGTATATTTAAAATTAATATAAAACTTGATTACTAATTTTCCAGATATAATATCTTAGTAACCTGTGGCCCTGTGTATTAATAAAATTGATTTCTGGTCCAAGTTTTATCTTGGTATTTCATAAAATTAAATCTCATTAGGCCATATAATAATGTGTCTTTTGGCCTATTAAAAGATTGGTTTATTAACAAACATCTAGCATATTGTCTAATAAAAATAGATGATATTTGTGCTTTACATTAGCAATCTAGTATATTAGTCTATAACTTTATAGGTTTCCTTGACCGTTCTAGATTTTTTGTGCATGGTTAATTATCTATCATATTAACTAGGAATTTTCCATTCCATTTCTGCCTAAAAATTCAACTAGAGTGGCTCAAATTGGTAGAAAGTTTGTGAGAACTATATTGTTCATATGACTGCAACTTGTGACCGGCTCGGTTCGTTCGTAAAAGTAGGTTGGGCGAGTCGAGCCAGTAAAAAAATGACTTGTTTATAAGCTGGCCAACTCGTTTAACTTGTCAGCTCATACTAGTCAAGTCAAGCCAGCATTTCCTTGGCTTGGTACTCATGATGAGCTGGCTCGAATGTGCCCGCCTACCTGCTTGATAGGTCTAGAAAATTTTGACTGTGTAGTCATACATGGCCCTGTCAAGATTAAAAGTTATTAGAAGGTTACATAATCACTTTAAAATGTTACATGGCTATATATTTTAATTTTTCTGAATCTTTGTTCATACTTATATGTTATTCCATACTGAGATATGTTTAGTTCTATATATTAGGTTTTGTTTATTTTGCATACCTAACATCTGGCAATGGTTTTGATGCCTCTGATGGTTTTCTTTATATTCTCTCTGCAGCTGAGCACTGTTGTGAGTTGGGATCTTGTCGATGCTGAACAATGTTTTTGGATTGCTTGCGATTTAGAGATGGTTTGTTAACTTAAATTTTATGGGAAGACAATGTGAACCTGTTTAACTTAAATGTACAACGGCAATGATGTTAACAACTTTTTTATGTACAAAAATTTGAAACTGAATATTGATCTTTTTCTGTGCAATGCTCTGAGACAATTGATCAAGACTCTGTTTAATGTTTTATGCTCAGAAGCCCCACTAATGCATGCTACTTCATACTTGCCACATTTGCTTCATTCCTAATCTTACTGTTTTATCCATATTTGCTTCAAACGATTTACATGTCCACAATTATCAAAATGACGTCGTTTTTACTTTGATTGGGTTTCAAAAACAAACGACGTCATTTCACCATTGTCCAGCACGGCAAGGGAGTGTCAACTCATCACTCTGTTTGTTGAGTCACTCTCAAAAAGGAATCGGGGGACCATTAGGGTGTCTGGAGTTTAATCTCGAGAACGACAATAGTGCAATTGGAACCGCAATACTAAATCAGTGCACGAAGTGAATCATAGTGACAACTTTGAAAATTTAGTCATGTAATAAATAGATATAATTATGGAGGGTGTTTTGGTAGTTGCAAGGACATTTAGTTATTCTTAGATAAATTGGAGTTGAACAAAAGGACGGAAATTAGGGTATAGCGGATCGGATATGATATCCGCGTTTTTTTTTTTTGGACGGATTCGATCCACAAATATACGAATCGGATATCGGATATATTCGCATAATTGAATCTTTTCTTTTTAATTATATTTCTATGTAAAAAATTCAATAAAAATATTTCTTTTACATTTTTAAATTTATTTATTTCTAAAATGTTTTTAATCAAATTTTTTCTAAATAACAAAAATAAAATAATACAATATATGAATAATAATTACTAACTAAAACATACAAATAAGTAAATATAATACCAAACATATATATATATACACAACAACAACAACAACAACAAAGCCTTGTCTCACTAAGTGGGGTCGGCTACATGAATCAAACGACGCCATTGTGCTCTGTCATATATCATGTCCACAGAGAGACCGTTTACATGTAGATCTCGTTTGACCATATCATGGATGGTCTTCTTGGGTCTTCCTCTGCCTTTCGCCCTTTGTCCATCTTCCATCTCATCCACCCTCCTGACTGGATGTTCTATCGGTCTTCTTCTCACATGTCCAAACCACCTGAGACGCGATTCAACCATCTTTTCCACAATGGGTGCTACTCCGACTCTCTCCCTTATATCTTCATTCCTTATTTTATCCAATCGCGTATGACCACTCATCCATCTCAACATCTTCATCTCTGCCACACTCAGCTTATGTTCGTGCTCCCCTTTAGCCGCCCAACACTCCGTACCATACAGCATAGCCGGTCTTATAGCGGTGCGATAGAATTTACCTTTAAGTTTTAAAGGCACTTTTTTGTCGCATATAAAACCAGATGCACTCCGCCATTTTGACCAACCTGCTTGGATCCTATGATTTACATCATGTTCAATCTCTCCATTATCCTGTATAATGCACCCAAGATACTTAAAACTTTTAACTTTTCGTAGGATGTTCTCTCCAATTTTCACCTCTATATTGGAGTTTTCCCTTCTCAGACTGAACTTACATTCCATATATTCCGTCTTGCTACGGCTTATGCGCAGACCATACACTTCTAGAGCTTCTCTCCATAACTCAAACTTCTTATTTAGGTCTTCCCCTGACTCTCCCATAAGGACGATATCATCGGCAAAAAGCATGCACCATAGCACAGGCTCTTGGATGTGCTCTGTGAGTACTTCCAAGACTAATGTGAAAAGGTATGGACTTAAGGATGATCCCTGGTGTAATCCTATACCAATAGGGAATTCCTCTGTCACACAACCTTGAGTCTTCACACTAGTTGTGGTCCCATCATACATGTCTTTAATTGCCCGAATATATGCGATCCTTACTCTCCTCTTTTCTAAAACATTCCATAAGACCTCCCTTGGTACCCTATCATACGCTTTTTCCAAATCAATAAACACCATGTGCAGATCCCTTTTATTACTACGATACCTCTCCATCATCCTTCT
>NC_029779.3:49049633-49050032 GCF_000817695.3 Arachis duranensis
TAGATAGGTACCAAGGTGCTCTTTCTCCACTCATCAGGCATCTTCTTTGACCTTAAAATCTCATTAAAAAGCTTGGTTAACCAATTGATGCCTTTTCCTCCAAGACCCTTCCAAACCTCAATCGGGATATTATCAGGTCCTACTGCCCTGCCATTTTTCATCTGCTTTAGAGCCTCTTTTACCTCGAAGTCTCAAATCCTTTGATAGTAGTCAAAGTTTTGATCTTCTTCCCTTGTGCATAATCGACCAAGGCTCGGAAGAGTCTTCTGTCCCTCATTAAATAACTCGTAGAAGTAGCTCTTCCACCTTTCATTAATATTCTCCTCTTGAGCCAACACCTCTCCATTCTTATCCTTTATGCACTTAACCTGATCCAAATCTCTCGTTCTTCTTTCCCGG
>NC_029779.3:49050210-49050551 GCF_000817695.3 Arachis duranensis
TTAAAGCATTCCCTTTTTATCTTTATCTTTTCTTGTATACTCGCATTCCACCACCAGGACTCCTTGTCTCTTGGTCCTATTCCTTTAGATTCACCAAAACTTTCTTTTGCTGTTCTTCTAATAACTTCTGCCATCTCCCTCCACATCTCTTCCACGCTTCCATTCCCATCCCACTTTGCCTCTTCTCCTACCCGTCTTTGGAAGCTTATTTGTTCCTCACCTTTCATCCGCCACCACCTCATCATTGGGTTCTTCGTATAATGTCTTTTCCTCAACTTTTTCTCAACGCGAAAATCCATGACGAGCACCCTATGTTGTGTTGTCAAACTCTCTCCCGGGAT
>NC_029779.3:49051065-49060378 GCF_000817695.3 Arachis duranensis
CCATTCCTATTCTTCACCTTTCCTGTATACCAAAGTTTGAAACTAGAAGAATCCAACTCCCTAGCCTTTGCACCAACCCATTTCGTTTCTTGTAGGCACATAATGTTAATCTTCCTCCTTGTCATGGTATCCACCACCTCCATGGACTTTCTTATTAGAGTGCCTATGTTCCATGTCCCAAATCTCAACCTTCTGTCGCTTCAACCTTTACCTTTTCCTTTGTGAACTAGCTTATTTACCCTCGTCCGTTCTCGAAAACGCGAGAACCCTTGCTCATTTGACACTACATCCGGGCACCGATGCAGCGGCTCTTGCTTTGACACCGTACTCGAGCCATACGGCGCGTTGCTTCCGGGCAACGACCTAGCTTTAGCGCAATAATGTCTTTGATTCATGTCATGGGGGGTTCGGCTATATTTTTATGTTGGTTACCGAAGATCTAACACAACCCTCCTCCTTTATCCGGGCTTGGGACCGGCTATGTACCGCAAGTGTAACATAGGCGGAGTTATATATATATATATTAATTATTATTGTGCGAATCTGTGGATCCGCAGATCGGATACGCGGATGTAGAGCAGATATCCACGATCCGATTCATAAATGATGCGGATCGGATCCTATCTGCAATTTTTGGATCGGATGCGGATATTTATCGCGGAACTGCGGATACGATCCGATCCATGAACACCCTAACAAAAATAGAAAAAAATAAAATATTATGAATACAATAACGAATAATAGAAAAAAAAGTTAGGAACAAACTGAAGTAAGTGTGATTATATCTCTGGCTTGATCCTAAAATTTGCTTAACTCAAATTCTTTAGGACTGGGTTTCAAGTTAAAAATTTGACTTAGGTATATTTTCCATTAATCAAAAGTTTTGTCTTGGGTTTTTTTCCTCCTCTTATTTTCAAATCTTATGTCCTTTCTCACCGTAGTGTTACTTCTTACTCCACATGGAAAACACCGAAGACTTCATTGTCAACAAATTCAAAGCCATCATGGCTCTAAAAACGGTGCATGCACTCCACAATTGAAAGCTTCACCACCGGTTCGAAACTAAAACATGTGGATTATGTAAAAGTTGATCAAGTTGCTATGGAACATGAATAATTGAATATGGCGTGAAA
This sequence comes from Arachis duranensis, assembly GCF_000817695.3. NCBI lineage: Eukaryota > Viridiplantae > Streptophyta > Magnoliopsida > Fabales > Fabaceae > Arachis > Arachis duranensis. The sequence continues at coordinate 49,052,199 of NC_029779.3, forward strand.
AAGAGCAACAAAAAATCTCACCAAAATGTATTGGATTTGACAGCAGGAGAGTGTGATGCATAGTCTTCTCCCAGTCACCATCATCATCATTCTATTGTTGTAGCTCTCTATTCATCTTTTGTGAGAATGCAACAAAAAAAAAAATTCATAAATTCTTCTTTTGGAGAAATCTATTGCTTTAATAAAAATTTGGTCGAGTTAAATTCGCCTATAACTGGTTAAATTGAAATTAAAAAGAAAAAATGTCTTATTATCCTAAAAAATCTTATTTGAATCTCAGAAAATATTTTTTTGAAAAAAAGTTTAATTAATCTTTTTTTTAAATAGTAGAAATGAATATTCATAAATAAAAATATAATAGTAAAAAGAAAGTACTAAGAACTAATTCGTTTTGAAAATAGTATCACTCTTTAAGTTGAGACATGTTATTCTTGATGGAGAGTACAACTATTCAAAAAAGCATCACAGATCAATTTTAGAGATGCATTCCAATGTACTGTTTTAACTAATTAAATAAACAAGGAATCTATTATTAAAATCTAATATGTCTCTTCCATATTAATTAATTGGGGAGGTTTTTTTTTTTGCTTTAGTGACTTCTATTTTTAAACTCTACAAATTACAGTTTGTATACAATAAATGAAGTTCAGTATCGCGACAGATCAGTTATTGAGCTGTCGGACTGAGAGATAATCGTGGAAAAGAAAATATGTTGGGCAGAGGAGGTTTTTGCTGCTCTATATATAGTTTTGTCTAAATTAATTAATAGTAATAATAATATTAATAAAGTTATGTATTAATTAAGAAGACCTATTAACCAACTATTATTGTTTATGGTCCATTATTCATTGCTAGGGTTGGTGGGAAGCACAAGACGACAAATGAAATTAGCACTTCAATACAACAAAAGTGAGAAGTTGCTACTTGTTTTATGCAAGGTTTGTTTATTTCATTTTTATTTTTTAATTTCATTATTTTATTAATTTTCAATTTTATTTTTTATGGGTTTTACATTTTAAATTGAGTTATATGTAGTTGAAGTTATAAATTTAATAATATTTGAGTTTAGAATTTGCAATGCTTATGTGATGGTGTTCCACATTAGAACTTGCAAAGACTGCTCATGGTTTTGACGTTTTGTTAAGAGATGGTTTCTTCACAAATGGATAGTTAGTTCCTTTTAAAATATTTTAATAATATTTTTTTATAAAATAATGTAAATAATTTAGATACACATATGAAAAGATTTGTTATTTGGAAAAGTATAAATAAATAATGAGAATACTAAACAATATGAATAATAGATATGTCGAATATTTAATTCAATAGATAGCGAATGATTATGTTTATTATTTTTAATTGAATGATTATTTCTTTTTATTCGATTTACTCATACACGGTTAACAATGGTTAGATGTTTAATTCACTATGTGTACAGATAATTATCCTAATATTAAAATTTAAGAAATAATTTAAGAATAAAATATTTTTATATTTTATCAGATCAATTTTAAAATTTATTATTTATATTATTTATTAAAATTATTGTCTATCTAACGAAATTTTTTTATTTAAATAAACGAAATTAATTATTTACTTAAAGAGCGAAATTAAAAATTGAATTGCACTATTACCAACAGCAAAATCCAAGAAAAATTAACATACGCGAATGCGCTTTGTTACCACTTAGCAGTGAAATCGGGGTAAGTGGCGGCTATAAATAATGCATAACAACGATTTTATGAAAATTTTTGCTCTTTATGCTAACAAAATTGTATTTAAAAGTTTAAAATGGTAAAAATGTATTTAATTGAGTTAATTTTGTTTATTTAATTAAAAAAAAGCCTGTATAAAAATAAATCGTGAAACAAGTGGATGATGATTGATGCGACTCGTGTCATGTGAGCCACACGTATGATTTCAAAACAAACCACACTTCTCACAAGCCAACAAAAGCAATCAGCAACTAGCAGCCTATTCAATTTTGGCGGAAACTGAGGTGCAATTTTATGCCAATTTTTTTTGGTGACTAATTTTATGCCAATTTGATAACTAAGAATTATTACATAAAAATTTACAGTGAAATCCATCGAATAATTTAATTCTTTTTATTTATTAATTTTACATAAAATTAATTACACTTAAATTTTTACCAACACACTTGTTATTCTACCAACTATTGTAATAGAAAAGGAAATAAACTATTTTCCAAATTTTAATTAACAAACAAGTTTAATCACCCGTGTCATGTACGTGATAAGATTGAAATTATAATTTTAAGTTGTTATGTTAAATTTTATTTTAATTATAATAATTTAATTAATAAAAAATAACTTGTATGCGTTGTTTTTCTTTTCTTAATATAATGTTAATTGTATTAATTATAAAATAGTTATTTAATCTACTTTTTTCAATAAATCAGGTATATATACTCAATATGACCATAAATAATCTAGTAATACTTAAATCTACCAACAAAGTTTTATATATTGGTATACTGTGAAGTAAAAAAAATATTAAAATCAGCTCAAAATGAAGAACAAATTGATAGAGAATCCTAATGCAGAAAGTTTTGTAATAAACAATAAATAATTTAAACCTACTGAATAACAATTCAATGCTATCCTTTGATACCTGCAAAATATATACATTAAAAATATAACATGTTATGTATTATTTGTTTTTTATTAAGCCAGTGTTAAATATATTAACTCTAAATAGTTATTAATTAGTTTTAGTAATCTACTTTTTTCAATAAATCAAACATATATACTCAATGTGACCATAAATAACTTAATAATACTTAGACCCACCAACAAATTTTTATATGTTGTTTTACTGTCAAATAAGAGCATATCAAAATTAGCTCAAAATAAATAATAAATTATTAGAAAATTCTAATGCACAAAATTCTCTAATAAACAATGAATAATTTAAATCTACTAAAAAATAACTCAACATTTTTCTTTGATGCCTGCAACATATATACCTAAAATAATATTATATCAATGTTAGTATACAGTTTTACAATCATCGACCGTATTTACTATACATGACTCATTCTTAAAAGTTATTCTATACACGTGTGTAGTCGAAAGATAAATTACTGGACTTTATTTTATTTTTTTAAATTATTATAATTATGCATTATTCATTAAATGCTAATTGTAATATTGTAATATAATTATAATAAAGACATTTTTCTAAATAAATTTAGAAGAGAGAATAGTACTTTCATTTTGGAGGGAAAATGAATTCATGAGAAATTGACAACTCACTTTTATTAGTTGATAATGTATTAAATATTGATTTTATATAATTATAATAAAAATATTTCTCTAAATTAGTATAATCATACATTATTTATTAAATGTTAATTGTAATATAATTATAATAAATATATTTTTTTAAAATAAATTTAGAAAAGAAAATAGTGATTTTATTTTATAGAAAAAATGAATTCATGAGGAATTAACACCTCACTTTTATTAGTTGGAGAAAAAATCCAGTTTTAATATATTTTGTCATTATTATACATTTTTCTCTAATCATATATCCACTGTTTTCTTTTCTTTGTTTCAGCATTTTGAACATGGGTTTAACTTCTCGTAGTTCTCACTTCTCAGTCATTCTATTAGATGTAGTTGATAACTATTGAAGGAATTCAAAGAAGCAATAGCTACGGAAGGAATCCCTACCTTGAAGATCTAGAGCAAAAACTTAATAGAGAGCTAGATGACATTCTGAACAAAGAGGAATCTTTTTGGTTGCAGAAATCTAGGGAGAATTGGATCGTGGATGGAGATAGAAACACCCGATACTACCATACTAAAATAATTGTCAAGAGGGGGAAGAATAGAATTATGAAGCTCAAAGGAACAGATGGGGAGTGGATCGAAGAAGAGGAGGAGCTAGGAGACCACATTATTAACCACTTCAAAAATATCTATCAAAATGAGGTAATGACTGTTCCTTTTGAATTAAAATACTATGTCCCACCTGATTTTACCAATGATGATTGCAGGAGACTCATAACACCCCCAAATGAGGAAGAAATGAGGAAAGCCATTTTCAGCATTGGCTCCCTGAAAGCACCTGGAAGTGATGGATTCCCTGCTCTCATCTATAAGAGTAACTGGGACAGCATGAAAGGAAAAGTACAGGAATTCATAGATATGTGCTGGAAGAATCCAGAAACTATCAGACAAGCAAACTCCACCCTCATTGCTTTGGTGCCTAAGATCAACAATCCAGAGCTGATTAACCAGTTCAGGCCTATAGCACTATGCAATGTGTGCTATAAGGTCATAACAAAAGTGCTAGTGGAAAGGTTAAAACCACACTTGAATGACAGAATAGCGGCGCACCAGTCAAGTTTCATACCGGGAAGGAAAATTCAAGACAACATCATCATTGCAAAGGAGCTTATTCACACTATGAAGAGAATGAAGGAGAGAAAACAGTTCATGGTGATCAAAATAGATTTCGAAAAAGCCTATGACAGGATGAGTTGGGATTTTCTCAAGACTAGATTGGAAGAATTCAGATTGCCGGATAAGATGGTCGAGATTATAATGCAATGCGTGAGCACGGTATCGTTCAATGTTATTTGGAATGGGAATAAGACGGAAGAATTTATTCCAAGAAAAGGATTGAGACAAGGGGATCCCATTTCGCCCTACTTGTTCGTTATGTGCATGGACAAGCTCTCGCATCTCATAGAACAAAATGTGTTGGACGGGGAATGGAAGCCGATTGGGGTGGGTAGAGATGGACCAAAAATTTCCCATCTTATGTTTGCGGACGACCTTCTTCTTTTTGCGGAAGCAACACAAGACCAAATGGCAAGAATAAAAGGTGTCTTGGAAATTTTTTGCAATGCTTCGGGGTTGAAAATAAACGAACAGAAGACTGCTATTGTGTTCTCTAAGGGTACAGCTGGAAGCACAAGGGAGGATATTCTAAATTTGTCTAAATTTAAAGAACAGAAAGAGCTAGGAAAATACTTGGGAGCAAGCATCTCTGACAAAAGGGAAGGAAAGGAGAGGTATAAGGATATAGTGAGAAGGGTTCAAAGCAAACTTAAAGGCTGGAAGACTAAGTGTCTTTCTTTGGCAGGAAGGTTAACACTTGCACAATCAACTATTAGTCCGATTCTGAACTACCAGATGCAGCACGAAAGGGTACCTAAGGGAGTTTGTAGAGAGGTGGAAAGACTTCAAAGAAACTTCATATGGGGAGACGAACCAAATAAAAAAAGATTGCACCTGATTGGATGGAAGACTATGTGTCTCCCAAGGCACGAAGGAGGATTGGGGTTCAGGAAGCTATCATCCATGACAACACAATTCTAAAATAAAAGCTTAAATTAAACCATAATATCATTGCACAACACAAACAAAAAGTAATTTCACACTACAATATACAACACAAATAGATAAATGACTTAAGCTTAATTATGAATTTTTTATTTATTTATGCAAATATGATAACACCATGGTCTATAAATGCTTAATGGATAACATATAATATATTGCTCTAAATGATGAGCACGGGAGTTAAAGAGTGTGTGCTGATTTGTGTTCATGATAGTTGCCTTCTTGTGACGGCACCTCATAGGAAGAAAAATAATTGTTGTAAAAGCTACCCAATGAAAGAGTAATTGGTAAATGAATGATATTTTCTTCTAGCATATATGATCTTTTATAGTGGTAAAATAAAAATGGAATGAATAAAATTTTGTATTTTTATATTAGAAATAGAATTTGATATTTGTCCTAATAAAATTAAATAATTAATTAGTTATATTTAAATAAATTAAATAAAAATATTTTTAAGAATTAATCAAATCAATTAGTCAATACAAATAATTAGTATAATTAATTTTATTTGATTTATTGAATTCAAACAAAATAAATTAAGAAATAGTTGATTAAATTAATTTCTTTTTTTTATTTACTAAAGATAGATAGACTCGAACCCACGACTTCTTACATGAGTATGGGGAGATTATGTCATTTAAGATATAACTCATTGACGATTGAATTAATTACTTGATATAATTAATTTATTATAATTAATTGAATTTAATGAATTAAAAAATTAAAAAGAGAAGCATAAGAGACAATGAATTTCTTAACTAAATTAATTTGTATTTATTATATTCTTTTTTTTTACCAAAAATATAACATAAATATCGTAATTATTATAATTCTATGATATAATTATAATTAACATATTTTATCATAATTAAATATTGATTTGATATAATTATAATGAAAATACTTTCCCAAAATAATATAATCTACTATTATTCATCCACTAATTATTTGGCAATAAACCTTAATATGATTTTTTACATCTCCGCTATGGGAAATAACTACTTAGATATACCAAATAATATGTAACATATTACTACCTGTATAAGTTAAGGCACAAACACATGATTTAATTAAGGTGATTGAAACTTTCACCAAACAGAATATGACCTCAATCGAATAAAAAAGAATATTCGATTTTGCATTAATTAGCTAGTCGAAGAAATAACATACTCATTTATTATTCATGTTTCATTATATTTTTTAAATAATATATAGAAAATATATATCTTGTGCATAAAAATGTGACTATTAGTAATTTTATTAATAAACCTTTTTTTAAACTATTACTAATTTCAATTTTAATAGAAAATCTGAGGAAATAATTTCGCTTGCCATAAATAATATACTAAAACTGTTAGTATATTATCTTCTTTATGGTTAATTGAATTTATCAATTATTTTTCCGTGTAAATCGTTATTACCCAATTTTTAATAACTACTTAATATACAAAATTTGAAATTGGAAATTGTTATTACTAATTCAATTAACTGGTTAATTGAATAATAATTGTCAAATTATTAAGGTGCAAAATCATTGATTTACTCAATAAATTTCCATATATTATTTATATTTCAAGTAATAATTTGAAATTATATTAATTAATTGAAATTACTAATGGCACATGTATAATTTCATTTTATACCAATTAATTAATTATAATTATATGACACGGGTGTAATTTCAATTTTATCCACCGATTATCGGCAAATAAATTTTATTCCAATTATAAATAAAATCTATTTTTATTGGCAAATAAATTATCTTTAGGTCAACGATTTAATATATGTATAAGTTAATTTTTTGTCAAATATAATGAAAATACAAATAAAGAAATAAAGAATAAAAATAAACTTAATAATATCTGACACTACTTCATTTTATTAAATTATTTAAAAATAGCAAAATTCACAAAAAATAATCGTAATATATAAATTGAGGCAATAATTTAAAATTCTATAATTATAATTTAATCAAATACTAATAGTAAAACCAAATTACCTAAACAATATTGAACCTATTCTAGTTCTTAGTCACATATAGTATAGAATCATTCTTATAACGACAACCAACTGAAATAACATCGTAAGTTTCAATATTTAGAATTCGTGCAAAATCAGACCATCTTCTTGTTAGATAAGCTTCATCATCCGCTATCCATGCAATGTGGCAAGATATAGAATTATCGCACCGAGAAACCAAACTAACTCTTATTCCCCTCAATGGCATTGCATGCATGCAAAAGAAAGCTAGTAATTTCTGAAAAAATTAAAATATGTTAAATGGATGCAATTCCTCAATCAAAAATCGAGCTCCTCCTAAGAAATCTAACTTTAACCACATTCTATTGGGTTGGTCATAATAGGTGAGTAGATCCAACCATCCTTCGGTAAAGTAGAGACTATTGCCTCTTCTTTGAACGCTTACATCCATGTAGTTGGAACCCGAATCAGTGAAGACAACTCGATGAGGTATTTCATGGATGTGATGCATTGTAAATGCTTGTGGCAAAAAAAATCGAACTGGAACATTAGACGATAAGAATAACTTAGAGTAACAACAAATAAAAAATTATCAAATGAATAATATAATAGAATGAGTATATGATATTATAAAAAATTATAAATTGTACTTAAAAGGATCAACTTCAATAAAAAACGAAGAATACATTCTTATTCTATGAAGTAGTAAAAAAAAAACACTAAATATAAATTATGAATTGACTCTCAAATTTAGATTCATGTACCACAGGAAAACACTATATATAGACTTTAGTAAAACAAAAATAAATATGTAAATTA
>NC_029779.3:49060474-49073259 GCF_000817695.3 Arachis duranensis
ATTAAAATTATTAAAAGTATTTTTAATTAATAATTGATAAATAGTTTAATAATGCATTAAATATTGATTTGATATAATTATAATGAAGATATATTGCCAAATTAGTATTATTATATATTATTCATTTAGTATTAATTATAATATAATTATAATAAAATAATTTAGAATAGAAAAAAAATTTTATTCGTTTTGGAGAAAAATGGAGGCATGAGAGATCGACACGTCACCTTTAATAATTGGGGGAAAACCCAGCTTTAGTATATTAAGTAGATACTGAATATGAGGTGCACACTCACTTTATCAAATATTGTCGTTTTAAATTCAATACGGTCCAAAATAATTACATTTAAAAATATTAAACAACATATTAATTAACTTTTTTTTATTAATAACTAAATTAAATAAGAGAAAACAAGTGCAAAAAGAGGAATTATTTGTCAACTAATATCCCTTTTTGAGATAGTAAATTATTATTATAAGAATGAAATAATTTAACAGAGATTTACTAATCATTTCTTTAAATCACGTGTATAATGATAAAGACAAAACTGAACATATTTCATAAATTTAGTGATTATTTTACATGTTGTAAGGGCAATAAAGTAAATAGACAAACACTTACTTCACTTGTTCATCGGCGATTCGAAGCTACACACCACACACTGTGTTTTGTTTTTGCAACCAAAAAAAAGCCTCTGCAACCTTCAAAAATGGCGGCAGCCACTTCCAGAACCCCATTCTCCACCGTATCTCCATCTTCTTCCACTTCCTCTTCTCACTCCACCTTCCCAAACCGTGTTCTCAGATCCACGCTCCCATTTTCCTCCATTCTCACCAATAATAAGAAGCACCATTCCCTCAAAATATCAAACACCATCTCAAACAACCCTAAACCACGACCACCATCCGCTACCACCACCATCACCACCACCACACCAACCACCGCACCCTCCATCGCCACTCGTCCTCCCGCCGGCGAGCCTCGCAAGGGCGCAGATATCCTCGTGGAGGCTCTGGAGCGTGAAGGCGTCTGCATCGCCACCTCCGGTCCCGGCGCCACCAACCTCGTGTCCGGCCTCGCCGACGCGATGATGGACTCAATCCCTATCGTCGCCGTGACCGGCCAGGTTCCCCGCCGCATGATCGGAACCGACGCATTTCAAGAAACCCCAATCGTTGAGGTAACTCGATCTATCACGAAGCATAATTACCTTGTTCTTGATGTTGATGAAATCCCTAGGATTGTTAGAGAGGCATTTTTTGTAGCTACTACTGGTAGACCTGGACCTGTTTTGATTGATGTTCCTAAAGATGTTCAGCAACAATTGGCAGTTCCCAATTGGGATTTGCCTGTTAGGGTTGCTGGTTATGTTTCTAGGATGCCAAAGATTCCAAGTTTGGCGGAATTAGAGAGCGTTGTGAGGCTAGTTTCGGAGGCGAAGAAACCGGTTTTGTATGTTGGTGGTGGTTGTTTGAATTGTAGTGAGGAATTGAGAAGGTTTGTGGAGATTACGGGTATTCCGGTAGCGAGTACTTTGATGGGCCTTGGTGTTTACCCTGTTGGTGGTGATGATTCTCTTCAGATGTTGGGGATGCATGGAACTGTTTATGCTAATTATGCTGTTGATAAGAGTGATTTGTTGCTTGCATTTGGGGTTAGGTTTGATGATCGTGTAACCGGGAAGCTTGAGGCTTTCGCGAGTAGGGCGAAGATTGTGCACATTGATATTGATTCTGCTGAGATTGGGAAGAACAAGATCCCACACGTGTCGATTTGCGCAGATGTGAAAGTGGCATTGGAAGGGATCAATGGGATCTTGGAGGAAAAGGGGGTCAATAAAAAGAATCTTGGTCTTGAGGATTGGAGGGAAGAGCTGAGTGTGCAGAAGCAGAAGTTCCCATTGAGTTATAAGACTTTTGGTGATCTGATTTCGCCGCAGCATGCAATTCAGGTTCTTGATGAGCTCACAAATGGGGATGCAATCATTAGTACCGGTGTAGGTCAGCATCAGATGTGGGCGGCACAGTTTTACAAGTACAAGAGGCCGAGGCAGTGGTTGACATCAGGGGGTCTTGGCGCTATGGGTTTCGGCTTGCCTGCTGCAATTGGCGCAGCTGTGGCTAACCCTGGAACCGTCGTTGTTGACATCGATGGGGATGGTAGCTTCATCATGAATGTGCAAGAGTTGGCAACCATAAAGGTGGAGAATCTACCGGTTAAGATTCTGTTGTTGAATAATCAGCACTTGGGTATGGTTGTTCAGTGGGAAGACAGGTTCTACAAGTCCAATAGAGCTCACACATACCTCGGCAACCCTACGAATGAGGCTGAGATTTTTCCAAACATGTTGAAGTTCGCCGAGGGTTGTGGAATACCAGCAGCACGTGTGACGAAGAAGGAAGATCTTAGAGCCGCAATCAAGAAGATGCTGGACACGCCCGGCCCTTACCTTCTTGATGTGATTGTGCCTCATCAAGAGCATGTCTTGCCAATGATCCCAAGTAATGGATCCTTCAATGATGTGATTACTGAGGGTGATGGAAGAACTAAATACTAATGGTTTTGTATTATGGTATGCTTATTATCATAAATCTAAGTTTTTGACATGTTGTAAGCATCATAGTTTGTTGTAGTAAAACTAGTGCTTTGGTTAGCAACGTTAGTTACTTTCCTTTTCTTCAAGTAGTACTGTAGTAGTAACCAGACAGTGGCATGTATTTGTTGTATGTCATCTTTGTTTCACTCTTACTTTTTTGCTATGGTGAGAGAATGAAGTGATATTTATTAGAGTAAATATATTAGAAGCTTATATAAAATTTCGTATTAGCCTAAAACTTGCACGATTTCTTCTTTTAATGCTAGGGAAACAATAACTTAAAATTATTTTATTTAACTTAACATCTATAATTTTATGTATATTATATTTAATATTATTCAATTATTCTAGTAGTAATTAATCAATATAAAAATAAAATAAATAGTAATTAAAGAATACAAAATAATGTTTCTTTGGGCTATTTTGGTTGGGTTGAATACATGTTTAAAATTTACATTCCTTGGTTTTGATTATAACCTTGGAACTATGATGAGACAATGAAGCATTTTATTAAAATGGTATGAAGATGTCAAGTAGGGTGAATCTAATAGAATCTGTTTGCATTCATTTGGTAATAACAATATCCTCATTCATTGCACTATTTTATGAGGTTAGGACATAAATGGTCCCTTCAACATTTAATGGAAATCATGTCTTTTGTCTTCAAGCAAAACAAATTAGCCACTAAATGTTCAAACACTTTTGAGGCTGAATCAAGTTGCCAACACTGAATAGTGAATAATGTGTCACCTACCATGACCACTTGGTATCATGAATGAATGGTCATTGTTTGCAAATATGATAGGAATCTAAGATTGGTTGCTAAATCAATAAGCATACACGTGCATTTCCAAAACAGGATAAGAGCTTTTTGTGGTAGTAATTGAACAAGGTACCTTAGAATTCATATCAAGACATAATAAATCTTAAAAATCATTCAATTGTTATTGGAAAGGGTTGGATTTAGAATCCAAACTAAAGTTTGAATTAAGTTATTACTACTTCCATCAGTTGTTATGTGTTATTAAAATACAGTCCAAAAATAACACTTAAAAGAGTGAACAGAGCAAGTAACTAACAAATGCAAGCACAAATGATTAGAAATATAATATGCATCCAAACCAAGAATAAATGATTTGCTATCTGTACTTGTTATACTTTATTGAATCTACAAAGTAGGCATGGATATCAATTTTGCTCTCAATTGTTTCTAAATTATTAATCACAAAGTAAAGTACATCTTCTCACTCATTCAAATACCTGAGAAGAAGTAGCTGAGGAAGTATCAAAGGATTTCTTCCTCACCAAGAGGCAAGTGATGATTTTTGAAGGGTTGGAATGAGTGTTATCAAGGCTACAAACAACGAAATCTGGCCGGTGAAGTGCGAGCCGGAGACTATCCTTTCCGACCACCAACGCAGATGCATCAAGTAGGACATGCCAACTGTTCCTGTGAGCCTCAGAAATCCAATGCATTGTTCCATTCACATCTGCTAGAAAAGAGAACAACCCTTTCAAGCTGATCTTACACTTCCTCCTAAAGTTCTGGCTCAGCTGTGAACCCTTGATCCTCAAATCAAGCCAAGCTTTCGGCGCGAGAATCACCTTTGACTCCTTAAAAGAAGCGAATTCGCGTATGCAATCTTCTTCTTCGCCAAGAGTTGTCATGTAGTAGTTACCCTTAACAAAAGGGTAGCTTTCTCCAACCAACATCATAGCATCCTTGTAACTTGGAGTGAAGAGAACAAGGTACTCATCATCCGGCAAGCCGCAATGCTTCAAAACCTTGTTTGTAACTTGGATTTCCGGGATTGAGATAAAACTTCCATGGAATGAAGTTTTCTTGTTGAGAATGTCTAGTAGCCTCGACGGCTCCAACTGCGCTCGATCCATTTCAGGGAGATTGCTTCCAAACAGATACATAGAAGACTCTCTAGGAGTCCCTATTGGCGACTTTCCTCGATCATCTTGTGTGCATTCTGAAGGCTCCTCATTGATGATGAAGCTAGACAAGTCTATTCCATTTCCATCTCCTTGAATTAGGCCTCCATATTCCGGATACTTCGCGAGCACATATTGCTCAACATACTCCATTTCTTTCTGTGTGATCGGACCAGAAAATCTAAGGTCAATTCCCATAGTTGATATGGCCTCAGCTATGATATGAGGAGGAATCACTGCATGGCGTTTCTGTTTCCAGTACCAAAACCAATACAGAACCATTAGTTAGGCTTCAATGAACACAAAATTATGATGCAATACAACATTTAGAAACTAAGAATCTGATAAATAATTTACCTTTATGACCATACTGTTTGATTTAGAACTACTATCTGCTATTAATTTGTGTATAGGAAAATTCTTAGTTTCCTTGACTTCATTTTCCATAATCTCCTGAATAAGGTGAAAGAATTCAGAATTATTCAAAAGCTTTTTAGCAGTTTGAAATAGAAACTCACATGAACTATATAAAAACAATAGCTTTGAATTGTGAACACTTTACCTCAGATCCTCCATGCTCTGTGCTGTTAGTTCCCATAATATTAGCAATATCAATTTGTGATCATAAAAGTTTGAAATTTCTAGAAAATTTAATTACATTGAAATTGAAGGAGGTTTGAATAGAACATGAAAACAATCACTTTGGAAAATGAAGCAAGAAACAAGTGTAAGAATGTGAAACCCTAAAAAAAAAATCACTTAGATGAATCTAATGGCAAAATAATAAAGAAATCAAGTGAAGTATATATTTATATATGAGGTGATGATGAAATGGTGAATAGTTTTATCCTCTTGCACATTAATATTATTATTCTCAGGAATTATTCTTTTGTACCTATAATAATTAACATTATTATTTGTTATAAGAATTTAATTTCGATGTACTATTAGTGTAAAATAATTTTACACGTGCATCTGATAATGCAATGCCACATCAATAAAAATAACTGCATTTTTTATTGACGGTGTAAATAATCATTTAAAAAAATAGATATAATTATATAACTATATTACACTATCAGTGCATCAAAATTAATTTCTTATAACAAATAATAATACTTTACACAGTCGTGCAATCATAATAATTTTTTTGAATAATTATTCACACGATAAATATAAAAAATAATTATTTTTACTAATAAAACAGTTTTATATTGACTAACAATACATTAAAATTAAATTCACACTAAGCCTTAATTTAAAATTTGGACCTGGTTATTATTATTATGGTATCAATTGAAATTTAGAACAACACGTTAGGAGAATATTCTGGAGGTGCAAGTTTGGAATGGCAACAACATCACAGTATATAAAATTTGTTAATGGCAAAGAAACGTCAGTGTGGGAATTTTATATGTTGGATGGAAAATGACCATTTGAGAACCTTTTGATGAAAAAGTCAAACAAAGCCTTGCCTTCATTTTCATTTTGAATCACTTTGCTAAGCATAAGCTGGTTAAGATAATTTTTTTTACCATTGGTGTCTAAATCATGTTATTACTATTAGGAATTCTGATATAATCCAGGTTTGATTTGTGAATTTTTTTTAATGGATAAAAAATATCAGTCATCTATATAAGAAATAAGAATGTATATTTAAATATAAAAAAAACAATGTATTTATATTGAATTAAAAATAATTTTATACGTATACCTAATCTCGCATGGTCACGTTAACAAAAATATCTATATTTTTCACTGACATAAATGATACTCTTAAAAACGGATGTAACTGAATGATAATTTATATTTATAATCAAACTTTATAAATAATATAATAAATTAAATATATATGTAATTTAAATATAAATAAAAGTATAAAAAACAATACTGGTTGATTTTTTATATTCATGAAAAGTTTGACAAACCGGTAGAAAATGAATTTACGTATTATTTGACTGATTCGGTGCTAAATGCAAGTAAAGAAGAAATGAAATTTATAGAAACATTATTTGAAAGAATTGTAGGCTTGTAGCAAACAACCTGAACAAAATTAATAGGATGGAAATGTGATTAGGTAAAATATGAAATCACCTTCCACTCAAGAGAGGTTACGCATATTTAAAAATAAGGGTTAATTACGATTTTGTCTTTAAAGTATAGGTTAAAAATTTTTTTATTCTCAATCTTTTTTTTTATACAAAATAGTTTTTAAAATTTAACTTAGTTTTAAAATCGTCCTTACTTTAGAGACCAAAATCGTACAAAAATGGCGGCAGAAGCGAAGAGAGGTGGATCGTAAACAATTTCTTCTTCTTTTCTGTTTTTCTTGCAGGAGTAAAAACACTCTCTTTTTTTATTTTTTTTCTTTCTTTTATTTTATAATTTTTTATTATGGGTAATTTAATTCAAAATGTTAAATATTTAAATAAAAAGGACGATTTTAAAATTTGATTTTAAACCTTAAAATTAATTTTGTATGTAAAAAAAAGACTAAAAACAAAAAAAAAATTGTCTATACTAAAATTGTATTTAACTCTAAAAGATAATAAGACAACTTTTTAACATTACCAAAATAATTATCAACTAGACAACTCAAAAGAAAAAAAATATTAAAAAACGGTGGTGAATAAAAAAAATAAAGAATTGGCTAATAAATATCTTATAAGGCAATTTTTTAAAAAAGAATATATTCAATGAATTTAAAATATAAAAAACCTTGTTTCAATAAGAAATTTCTTTTTCTACTTAACCCACTAAACCCTAAACTATATTATAAAAAAAAGGTAATATAACATGTTGCCCACACCTCCCGCAAAGTAGATTGTTTTCCTCCTAAAACAAAACTATATTAAGTTATATATAGGTCTTGTAGGGGATTTGACCTTCCATATTAATTGTTTCGGACTTCGGAACAAACCAATTATAGTCTTCAAAAATTAATAAGAAAAAACCAACCAATACAATATAAATCAACATAATCTTTGCTAAGAAAGATGAGAATATGCCGCTTAGAGATGCCTTAAGAAGAAGACTATATATGGACAAGAACGAGGTGGTCACAAGTAATATATTTAATATTACCAAGTCACATATGCATTAACATAAAAACAATTTTGTGAGTGACGGAATGGTTCCAGCGGGCATTGTTGGTTGTCCACGGTATCTTTCTACTAATGAGATCAAGCACTACTTATTGTAGATGAAAATTTTATTTAAGTTTATCGATTGGCAAATGTATAAAGTGCGATTCAAATTCTTGTGTTTTAAGTGGACTAATAAATTAATTCTTAGGGTGTGTTTGGTTTTGCGTTAAAAGGAAGAGAAGCACGTTTGAGTGCATTGAACGCTTCCTCTTTTTGTTTGGATGCTTTTTTTTCTTTAAACGCCAACGTGATTTTAGGTTCTTAACGTGCGTTTATAAGAAGCTGGAAATTGTAGCTTCTGCGTTTAGATAATCACGTTAGGATTGGAATCAAGTCATGAATAATTAAAATTTATAGTTTAAAATAGTATTAAATAAAAGAGTACTAAAAGTATTAAAAAAATTATAAGTAATATAATTTAATAAAGTATATTTTGATATATATTTTTCATATATTATTTTTGTTTTTGATATAAAAACATATTTTGTCAATTTTTATATATTATTTTTATTTTAATAAGTAAATATTAATTTTATTATAAAATTAATTAATAATATTTATTTAGATAAATAAATTAAAATGATAGAATAATATAAAAAAATTATTTAATTTGATGTCTATTTTAGTAATTTTTTATCTAAAAGTAATTTTGAGTAGTGTAATCCAAACAATATTTACTTTACTATAATCTATTTTGATAAAAGATTACCAAACATAAATCACTTTAACACAAACTCACTTTTCATCAAAATCAAGTTTGCAAAATCAATTTTATATAAATTCTCGTTTACAAACTGAAATCCAAACACATACTTAGTAGTAGACATTATTGATTTGAGGTAGGCTCTATATTTAATTTAGAAATGATTTGGATGGTGCAATCAGCAATAGGCATTAGGCAATTTCTCCATTTGCTTTATTGCATTAAATAACTCAATTAATAAATGAAAATCGTGTGACTTTTTACTGAAAATAACGTACAATTTATTAGATGAATGCTAATGAATTCTAAAATAAATAGGAATGCAATGCTCTTTATAAAATAACCTACTATTAGAAGTAAAAATTAAATCATGTGCCCTTCTCTTAGCAAATTATTAGAATTTTATCTACAATACTAATAAAGTATTGTCTCACTAAATAGGATGACTACATTAATTAAACAATATCATTAAATTCTATTACATATCATGTAAATAGATTAATAATTCAAATTTAATATTTAGAATTTAAGATTTAAAATATTTTATTTTTTATCTTTAATAGTTAATTTTTTGTTTTTTTTAATGGGTTGTTGCTGTATGCACAAGACAAAATTTGAACTCTAGACACTTACTTAAACAGACGAGTGAACTGACAATTCGACCAACCCAAATTGATTATAGCAAATTAATTTTAAAGAGCATTGCACTTCTTATTTTCTCTTGTACGCAGTAGCATACGCCTGAAATACTATTTTAATAAGAAATTTACTCGTTCGTCTTCGTCTGATATAATTTTAATTGTTTCCAAGTCCTAACGTCTGTATAAATAGGGTATAATGTGACAGCAAAAAGTAGCTTACAATTTGTTCAAGAATCATGCTAGGAATAACCCTGGTCGTGCATCATCATCATCAAACCCAAGATTGCTTCAAAAAACAAAATGCATGGTTACGTTGAACTGTGTACCCTAAGAGGAAATTATGGCACTTCAAGATCAGAGTCACTTTCAATTCCACAAGATTCTGCCTAGAATGGATACGACCAATAGTGTTATCAATCACCAACCAAGTATCAATTTTCACCATAAATCATGTTAAACAACAAAATCATGTCTCTGCAATGGAGCTAGTTCCTCTGTCAACAGGAACGGAGCCAGTAGGATAGAAACGCGCACCTCGCATACTTTTTTGTATTAATTTATGTTGGAAGTAAAGAAATTATCTTAGAAATTATTCCAAAACAAGAACCTTCTTGTCTGTCTATTGTCTCCAAAGTCCAAATATGATTCTATGCTTAACATGTCTATCTCCTCTATCTCGGCACAATAATCAAACACTACCCTTTAGTCCAAACCTTGTCATTTTTGCAGAAATTAACCATATCCAAAATGAAAAGAAATTCCGACTCACAGAATGATTCCTAATACCTTGGGTTGAGAGATGTGTCAGCTCACAAAACTGCACTACTAAAAACATCACAAGCAAAATGAACACAAGTTTATTAAATTGACAGGAATAATCTAAGTATTCTCAATTCTGTACACTAGTGTGGATAAGTTGTCCGTTTAACATGGAAAAGAGCAACATTTTGAACCCTATCTAAATGTTCATAGCAGTAACTGAGTCAACCCTATATTCAAAATCTAGCTGGCTGGCGACAATAAACCAAGAAGCTGCACAAAACTTGGGCAGACCAACATGGGTGCTGAATAACTGCCTCACTCCTTGCTTAATGCATATACTAATACACACACACCTATTTTACTGAACTACAATTGTCTCAGGACAATATAAGCAACGATTGCTCTATATTTTATATCCAGGATTTGATTTGAACACCATGTTTCATCTGTTAATTGCATTCAGCCTCTGCTCATTGTAAAAGATTATGACATGTGCATACCGCAAAGGTGACTCCTTGAACTAGTCTATAACCTGAAATGTCACCCATTTGCTTGATCGCCACCTCCTTCCATGCGCTGCAAAGAATAAACAAAGGAAACACATTGAAAGATTTTACAAATTGATGGTTGGAATAGCTTAATTCTGGTGACTTGGCTGACAGTTCTAAAGAAACTATAGGAGCAATACAAGAATTAGGAAAAGGACTCACCATTCTTTTGCTAACATAAGGTTGTATGTTGAGTGGCATCTCAGATTGAGTTTCAACATTGAATAAATTTCGTTTCTCCTTCTCGAATTCTTTCCGGGATTCTTTTCTGCTACCGGATTGCCAGACTCTACCAAAATTAGGAAGCCATGTGGGATCATATTCATTTCGCACAACCTCTCCTCTCTTTTCCCTCTCCAGCTCAATCTTTCTCCTTTCTGCCCAAGCAGCTCCAACTCGCTTTGGATTCAATTTTTTGGACTTCCCAGACATGTTTGAATTGGAAGCTACACCTCCTAAAACAGGTATAGAATGTATCTGAAATCCCTCAGTTGCTTCAAACCATGGTGGGGGTGCTCCAGAATGAACATTTCCACCAGCATTTTCGGAAGGCACAGAAGAGATTTGGGTGAGCATCTGTAGACCTAAAAATGCAGGACCATAAGCAGAAAACACATCACTCAAGCAAGTTAACCACACATACAAACTCCTCTATGCTAACGCTCCATAAGAAAGTTATAATGCCATAGTAAGTACATAACTTTTTTGGTGTACAGCATAATCTTAAATATATGCCATACGCTCTGCAATTTACTGGCTATAGTATTATAAGAAAAGAAGCAAAATAGCTTTGATACATATGTAGATAAGTACCATGATGACTGCTCTCTCGGCTTAACATTCTACCGTCTAACACCTGATACATACAGAACCAAATCCTTTTATAACTTATAAGCGTTGATGTTAGAAACAATATTTGTAGACACAATATTAAGAGACCAACAAATGGAAGAATCAAGACAAGAATATTCAAAATAAATATATTCATGGATTGGCAAGACAAAACTTTTTCTTTCTGCAAAACTCAGAGAATATTGATCTTGCAAACCAATGAAGTTACCAATCATTGACTTCGAATATGAGACACAAATAGCTAGATTCGGATGAGAAACAAATAAGGCCTTAAAAGTTAGAATAGTAGAGGAAGAAGACAAGGAACTAACCCCTTTATTACCGGAGAAATGGCTTTTCTTGTCAACTGAGACACAATATAAGCAGGCAGAAGATAAGACCCAATTTTAAAAAATCTGATGTGGATAATAGTTGTAAGGGATACAGAAAGAAATTTCTAACACACAGGATATCCTTACCTACAAAATCCTGCAAGGCAAAAGAATTTTCACCAGAGCACGATGCTTCCAAAGGTACCACAGACGTAGCGTAACCTAAAACACCAGCATTGTGAACTCCAGAGAGTCCCGATATCTGATTCTCATTTGTATAGTATTGTAAAGGCAAAACATCATTTGAAGAAGGATATGATTTAACGGAATGGGAATAAACATTTTCAAAACTATCAATATTTCCATTGTTGGGTTGATTATGGATATCACTTGAAGGACCAATCACAGCTCCACGACATCCACCACTCCCCGACACAGCTTCATTTTGCAGAGCCTCACACTTCTTCTCCCACTGCAGTTGCAAAGAAACAAACAATAACTAGCAATGAGAAATCACATTCCAAAATCAACACATCCATTACATTCTAATTCTAAAACTGTTAGTAATTTGTAGTTCATGCCAATTCATAACGGGACCAATTTGGTGTAAAAACAAATTTATCAATCACCTTAGCAACATCATCATCAGAGACCATAAAAGCATCCAACTGATCCACCGAGCCACCATTTTTCCAGAAGAAGTGCTTCAAATTCTTCACATGCTCAGCACTCGCAAGGTGATGAATTCCATTAGCACTAACACAATATCCACGCGCCACACATTCAATTGAATTATCTAAAAAAAAAAACAACTCAAGCAATAATCCTACAGCTTCGAATTTCAAAACGCAAATTAAGAGTAAATAAAAATAGGATCGAGTTTTGGAAACTGGCGGTTACCAGGCAAAGGAACTATGGAGCTCAACGATATCAACGTCGCAGAAGACGCACCAGAACCGGTTCTGAGAAGCAAACTGAGGAGAGAGAAATTTAGGGTTTTTGAGGAAGAATCGAACGTCGGTGAGCTTATTGCGGAACCTGGAGAGGAAATTGGAGAGTGATTTGTTATGGTTGGGGAAGTACTTGTGGCGGAGACCTTGGTTGTGATTCAGCTTGCATACTTTGCAGAATTCGAACTCGTTTTTCTTCGTCTTCTTCTTCTCATTCTCATTGTTGTTGGTGGTGGTTTTTGACGTCATTTTACGGTTCGTTATTCTGTTACTGACGCTCTCCAATTGTTCCCCACGGCATCGCCACCGAAACGCACCTTCTCTTTCGTCGTTC
>NC_029779.3:49073527-49083957 GCF_000817695.3 Arachis duranensis
TCCAAAATATTTAAACATGTTGAGAGTGGGATTTGAACCCACGCCCTTTCGGACCAGAACCTTAATCTGGCGCCTTAGACCAACTCGGCCATCTCAACCTGTGATAACGAAATGCAAACTAAGATATTTATATCTAATTTTATAATCAATGAGTGTGCACTACAACAGAATAATAAGATAAAAATAGAAGAAAAACAAAATGTAAGTTACCTTCCAAATTTTTAAAATTTACAATTTGACGTGCTAAAGCAAATGTGTAAATAAGAGAGTTATTTTGAAAATAAAATTTGCTCAAGGTTTATAAAATTAAAAAACTTTAGGGATCAAACAATAAAGAGAAGTGTTATATGCACTATTTTTTTAGTATTGCTCTCTTGTACACGTCTATTTTTTATACAGCAAAATCTTTCAAGATATAAAATGCATATTAAAATAAAGTTATTTAGGCTAAAATAGTAAAAAATATTATAAAAAGAATTTGATAATAATAATTTTTTTTTTGTCAAGTGAATTGGACAAATACTAATATTAGGTATTACAATACATACCCACGCACCTACACTTTGAGGTTTTATCAAACCTCATCCCAGTTTCAGCTGGGATTCGAACTTAGTGCAGCTTGTTTAAGAGCCAATATGATTACCACTTGGTCTAGGCCTCCGCTGCGGAAATAATAGATTGAGTAGAGTTGAGAAGAGTAGGGTTATGGTGTTGATTGTGTTGTACAAATGGGTGAAGCTATATAGTATGGATTATGGAGTCAGGCATGAAAATGTTGTGTTCAAAGAAAAATGGTAAAAGGTAAAAGTAGAAGTAGTGTTGCATGCTTCACGCCATTCCATATTTCATTAGGGCCAGACCCAGCTACATAGCTATAATCATAATAATAATATTAATAATAATAAATAATAAATGAATATATTGTTGCACGATAAATTTGTAGCTAGTCACCATTATTTGAGAGTGAGAAAAATGATTTTGAAATGTTGGATATGTCACATCTTAATAATTCACACACTCCTATTAAAAAAAGTGTTAATAATTCAGTAATATTTCCCAAAGACCATATATATTTACCATTTGAATATTGGGATGCATTAAAAATGTAGGAACAACTTATTACCCAGAAAGGTCGAAGAGACCCAAACTTGATTAGTTGACATTTAAAAATATCCCAAACTTTAGCTACCACGGTTGATTGGAAAAAATAATTACCTCATAATTAAACGGTTCAAATTTACAAAATATTTGAAAAAAATTTTTATCTCAGGAAAATTAAAATAAATCCTATTACGAGAAATATCAAAAATTATTTATCAAATTAGTCGTTTGTATATAATATTTATTAAAATAGAAAATATATATTTAAATGAGTTAAATAATACATATATTTATATACAAATATATAATAATTCATTATTTAACTGATTTTTTTTATGTGCACATAATTTTTTTAATTACAATTTAGTGTACGTTGTTATTAATTAATTCACCAAATTTTAATTTTTCTTATGAGATAAATATATTCATGAATTGCCACAAGTTTCACAGTCATAAAAAAATTGGCATAATTCATATAGATTAGTGAGCATATATATCTTGAGTAAAACAAAATTATAAATTATCATTTTTTAGCATAAAAAATTGAATCTTAATTATTCTAATTATAAAATATATAAACTAATTTAACATCCAGAATTAATTTGTTTAAATTGTTAAGTTATTCAATAAAATTACTCAAAAAATTTATCTATTTTAAATAATTTTATTAAACTAATCTAATTTTTTTTATGCATATCAATTAATTTATAACTTTCATAGCTAAAATCTTAATTGTTCAAATATTTTAAAATTAGTAGACCATATCTTACTCATAAAATTATTATTAAAATTATAGAAAAAATTTTAAAACCAACTAAAATAAATGAAACACTCATGTTTGAAGAACATTTAAAATTCTTCCAAAATTATAATATGTGAAATGACATGGGTAGCATAGAGTAGTAGGTATAGAAACAATGAATAGAGAGGGGGCGAAAGTAAAGTACTAAACCAACGAGAGAGAGAGGATGAGGGAAGTGGGTGCATGGGATCTAATCTAATCTTATACATGTGATAAATCTACCAAAATCTCTAGAGCAATTATCAACCATTTAATTTGGTTATATTCTTTTCCCCCAATATCTTAAACTTCTCCCTTTTTTATCAAAAGAAAAGAACCAGATATGTACTTGACATCTTTCAGTCTTATCCCCATATGTTGCAATCCACATCATTGATGCTTAATTTGCTTTATTATTAGAAGCTCCTAAAGCAAAATATATAATACTAATTGGTATGGAGAAAATAAAATTAATTATTACCCTTTTTTTACTTAAATAACTTTTAAAATTTTATATAATAAAAATTTTTGTGGGTTTATTTTAATAGTTTAATTTTAATACACGACAGTCATTTTTATTAATGTGACATTAAATAATTAAATATATGTATAAAATTATTTTATATTGATAGTACATCGAAATTAAATTTTTTAAAAAATTATCAATTATCTATTTAAATCTTTATTATTAATTCATTCTATTAAATATTAATATAATAAATTAATGCATAAAAAATTATTGACAAGAACTAAAATAAAAATATTTTAAAAAACAAAAAAAATTATAAAGGAGTCTCACAAAGAAAAATAAATATGTGTCTACCTTGCAATTTTAACGGAGAAGAAAAAGAATTGATCCTTCATCATACGCTACCCATGCCCTCTTATATTTTTTTTCCATTAATTTTCAATTCATGTGTGTTGAATTTCAACTCTTATTATAATATCTTAGTAGTTTATGCACATTTTACCCACTTTTCACAATCACAATAATTCTTAGTGGGCTTGCATCACTGCCTTAAATAATTTAAACCAATTTTTCTTTTCTTTGTTCTTGTGGGCGTCGGTTTTATTTTAATTAGCTACTTGAATAAAATGGTATTAGCTACCCCTTTTTCGGTGTATTAATTATGTAGGTGTTGAAATTTAATACATCCTAATTGAGAATTATCATTATCATAAAGAATTTTAAAGATCTAATTTTATATACTATTAGCTAATATAAATATTGTAAGCACGATTGGTTTTTGCTTTAATTATTTAAATTAGTGTATTAATAGTGTTAGTATTTATTAATTTATTATTTTTTAATTTTGGTCCTTCTAAAATTTAAAATTTTTAATTTTAATTCTTATCATTAGGTTATAATATTCTTCAATGCCGACACAATAAATTAAATATTAATATTTTATAGATTAAAATATTAATAGTGACAAGATATATTATGTGAGCATAGATATAACTAATCAAACTAGCCATAGTGACCAAAACAAAAACAAATATAAGAATAAAAGAATGAAATTACAGAAAACAAAACACAAAATTACATATTTTTAGTATTTTACACACAAAAAAAAACCCTTTAAATCCTTTTTCATTAATAAAATACTTTATACACACAATAAAAAATACTCACTACTTAATTACTATATGTTTGTGTATATTTATATATATTGGTTTATATATTTTTCTAATTAAATAATCATATATTAGAATAATCAATTTTATGATTGATAAATAATCTAACACATTTATAATAAATTTTTTTATGAAATATCAAACATATATTTTTACATTTGATAGTTGAATTATTATATATATATTTAGTAGATTTTTTTGTTGTCTACGATATCTCCCAATTTAACAAGTCAATGACTAATCTATCGCGGATATGAACTCTATTTAAGGGTTTATTGTTGGCCAATGAGTTGCTACACATACAAGGCGAGATTTAAAATCCTGACAATTACTTAAGCGAACGAGTGAGTTGATCACACAATCAACTCAAATTTGTTAGTAGAATTATTGTTTTATTAATTATTAGAAAAGGATATGATTGGTAATTTGGTCCATATGATATAAAAACGACACGTGGAAGCATCCATGAGGCGAATTCATGATTGGAGGAGCAGATACTCAAGATATTGTCACGGATCAGCTTTTCTGTTTGGTTACTATGGAGATGTTTATCAATGAAATTCATGAACAGACTACAACATTTTTTATGATTCATAATGCATTATAAAACTTACTAGGTGCATGTTTGTTACACAATTTACCTTTATAAACATTTATAGGGTTTTTACTGTGCAACTTTATGGACTTGGAGGCCAAGATTGGCCAAACAAACATGCTCACTTGTGGTTTATGCAACCTCCATGTTTCAGCCATTTGATCACTATCTATGTTCTTATGATCATAATTTAAAAATGAACAACAATATGAATATTGGTGATGTTTGTAATTGAACCAATTTAGCTTGCAAAAGAAGGTATATATCTATATGACTATATGTGCTACTAGTACAAAGTTTCTACACGTGTCGTCACCATATTAAATTTAGGGACGAAAAAGTAATTAATTACATGTTTTATTATATCATTAAGAATTTGACTAACAAAAATCTAATTAATTTGAGTTAAGAATTTAATTTTGATTTACTGAAAATATAAAGCGTTTTATATAGTCGTACAATTACATCCGTTCTTTTAGATAATTATTCACGCGATCAATGTGAAAGATAATTATTTTTACTGATGTAACATTACGTGATTGGATATATGTGTAAAATTACTTTACATTTACAGTGCATTAAAATTAAATTTTTTTTAGTTAAATCTCAAAATAATCCTTCAACTAGATGTGCGAAAATAATTTTTCAAATCTCAATTGCTCTAGTTAAATTATTGGAATTAGCAAAAAATACATCTATCAGAAACGTGATGCACTGTCAGTCTCAGAAACGTAAGTGATACAATTAGAATCCTAAAAATTATTATAATACATGCGATGAATTTCAGAAATTACTTTAGAGTCTAACTCAATCTGATTTGTTACAAGATTTTATGAATAATGTAGGACTTTTTAGTAAAAACATTTCTATAAAAATTGATTTTCATTTCTTGTAAAAGAATTCATATATTTATCATTTTGAGTGAATAGTGGAGACAAAGAATAATAGAATATATATATATATAAGACAAGAATATTGAATATTGTAACAAAATTTGTTAGCTTTGTGAGTGGCAGCAAGCATGCCTTGGAATAAGGAACAGTTGGCACAACCAAAAAAATGTTACTAATTGGGTATGGGGGTGAAGTAGTTGGGCATTCTCATGCATTATCTCATGTCCTGTTTTGGAGGGCACATATATATATATATATAGAGGGTAGTGTGTACTAAAACTCTATAGTAGTACTAATGGAACCCTAGATAGAGATATGGTCATGAATTGAAGTGAGTGAATGGCTTCCACCACCAAGAAGCAATAGTAGTTGGCAAAAACATTAACCATTACTTTCCCTTCTTTGTCTTATGCCCATTAACAACCTAAAAAGTTGATTGGTGAAATATAGAAATCCTTAAGAAGAGAGCATAAGTTCATATGATTTTTAGTCTTTCTTTAGTGAGCCTTAAAATATTATGCAAAATTAAGGATATTTATATCAATTGATTTGAAAAAACAAAAGATTGTATTATTAGTCCTATGAAATATGCATTATTTATATGAATTTAATTTTGATGCATGTCAGTGTAAAATCTTTTTATATATACATTCAATCACATTACGCTATATATTAATAAAAAGTAATAACTTTTACATTAAATGATCATCTTAAAGGAACCATTGTGATTACATAAATATGTAAAATATTTTATCAATGCATTAAAATTAAATTATATTTAAATATTTTTTTTAAAGAATAACAGTTTTTTTTTTATCACAATTCAATAACGTTTCTAAAACTTTCAATCAGCACACTTTTGTGACTCTGGTGTTTGTTCAAATTTTTTATGACACTCTAAAAATTAAATTTAATATATTATCATATAAAATTTAGGTCAAAATAAATTATTCTAAAATAAAAATGATACTATATAATATAAAGAATATTAACTAGAGTGTAAAATCATAACATTTTATTACTAATTTGACTATAAAATATGTATTATAGTTATAGATCACGATTTCGGGTCAGTAGAACTAGATCTACCAGTAACATTACCTAAATTCGATGGAAAATTATATTGAATAAACATAACAATTTCAAATCTTATAATTTTTAGATTGGATCCGATTTCGAATCGTACTGATCATAGACACCCCCACTAGTTAGCCTCTCCGGTCGTCAATCCTTCTAGTCGCCACAAATTTTCATACTTCAAATATTTTGATATGCGAATTCTACTGAAAGATTTCAATACTGTTTTCCAATATTGTTTGAGTAATACTGAGAGAGTGAAAGATTTTAAATGACTCTAAGTCTCTAATAAATACTAGACCACCCTCAGGTTTAGGTCTTATTGAATTAAGATAAGTAGGTTTATTCAATAATTTTGTGATAAACTTTTAAATTATTAAAAAATATAAATAAATTTTTGAAATATTTATGTGCCAAAATTTTTAATTCTTCAAAAATAAAAACAGCAANTATATCTTTATACATAAATATATATGATTGATTCGTTAGTTGATATTTTTGTGTGTATATAATTTTTTAATTAAAAAATATCAAGAAAAACAGATATATGTCATTCGTTAGTGATTCTAATATTACTCTCTTTTTAAGTCTGGAATATTAGTTAGCTAATTTTAAAAGATTTTCTTTTACCTTTTTTATCTTCTAATAAAATCTATAAATCTAGTTATATAGAAAAAAATAATTTAATTATTCGGTTGGTTCTTATAATTTCATTAAATTTAATTTGTATTTAGGTTTTTATAATTTTTTTTACCAAAAAATAGAAAAATTCGAATCCGTATCCTCTTAAGTGAGTATGGGAGACTATACCATTTGAGTTTCTACACTACTTTTAATTTTATATAGGTCCTTTATAAAATAAAAAATATTAAAATTAACCAAATATTTATCCACAAACTGAAGATATTCACAATTAAAAAACCTAATTATATCTTTAACTATATATATGTTTTGGAGAAATTTTCTTTTAATTTTAACACTTTTGACATAAAAATAATCTAATTACAAAATTAAAAATAGTATAAATAGATATCCAATTTAAAAAAATATATAAAAATCTAATTACAAATTTAAAAAATTATAAACACCGACAAAATAATTAAACAAAAAAATTCAGCATGTTCTATTTTGGATTAATTTTTTTAAAATATTAGTATTTTTGTTAAAAATAAAATTATTTGATATAATTATATATGGGTGAATTTTTCAGGATATATATTGGATACTTTTTTTTACACTTTTATAATATTATAATATATTTTAAATATCAATATTCAATCAAAACATTATCTTAATCATCTTTATATTAAAGATAATTTCTCTCTAGTTTGATTTGAAAATTGTTATGTATATATGTGTATGTAGGCAGGTATGAATATCTTAGTAGATAACAATCTAAGAGGAGAGTTGCTTTTGCTTCTTTTGAGGTTCATAGATGAATATATGGATGGAAGCATATGAAGCATGCATGTGGAAGCAATTAGTGGGTATGTAATTATTATGGGTTTCATATTTATTATCTCATCACATCATCATATCATATTCTTCTGATGATGATGATGGCATCATTTTATGCCCTCTCTCAAGCGTGCTACTCATCATGTGTGGGGTTACCATTAATATCTCATCATCTTCTCCATTTTTCCATTATTCACTTTCCATGCACATCGTCAACCTAATTACAACTGGAATATAATATTATTACCACAAAATGTTGAATTTCATCTTTAAAATTTATTTTTAACACTCGTTAAAAATGTTTTTTATTTTTTAAAAATGAGTAATTAAATTAATTTCCGAATTTCTAAATTATAATTTTTTTCATTTGTTCATAATTCAACTGCCACGCACTAATACATTATACAATACATGCTGATGTAAAGCGTTAAAGTGTTAGTGTAATATTTCTAAAAATGAGATAATATGATTAATATTTTAATATGATCAAATAGGTATCTTAAATTGATTAATTAAGTTTATTTATTTTGGTTATGGTTTTATATTTGTATAAATACTAGAATGAGTTAATCAGTTAATTCATTTGAGACATTTATTTAATCGTACTAAAATCTTAGCCATATTACCTTATTGTTATGGATATTATAACACTTTATATATCAATAATGTGTTAACAGTAATTAAATTATATTAAGAATTATGAGAGATTCATGATTTATAAATTTAGAGACTAATAATTTAGTCATTTTAAAAAATTAGTAATTATTTTGATGATGTTAAATAAATTTTAAGGATCAAATTAGACATTACCCCATCATCTTATTATTATGGTATTCATTTATTTAAAAATAAATACTCAAATTAATCCTTAAGTAATTTTAGACCAATATATTTTTATTTTATAGAAGTTATCGAAAATTATTTTCATCGAACAAATTAATTCTTCTATTATTTTAAAGAGGGATTAATCTCTCTTAGAGCTATATTATTTGGGCTTAATTATTTTTAAATATTTTATGAATTTATTGTCCAATACACATATTAAAAGTTATCGAAAGACTAATACATCCGAAAAAAGTAATATTCGAATACTTTTTAGGGATTAAAATGCTTAATATAATTTTTTTAGGACTAATTTAAGTATTTATTTTTTATATAATTTAATTTTTATTTATTGAATTATTATTGTAAAAGAATTTTATATAATAAGTGACTTCTTAACCGTTTCGATTTTTAAATTTAGTTTTTTCATTTGTCACATTTATAAATTTTCTCTTTACTCCATTTACATTGTTTCTATACAACAATAGAGGTACTTTCATCTTTTTCTCTCTTTTTAATTATAAGCTATTCATTTTTAATTTTATTATTTAAAAGGTCATATCTAAATGCATGAATAAGATTGAATTACCTTACAAAATTCTTTATAAGAAGAGTAAATTAAAATTATATAATTATAGTGATTTCGTATACTATTCATAAATGTGATCACAATTTAAGAATGAGTCCTGTTAGGGAGCTAATGGAATTACAATGTGTATAATAGGTTTCTGGTTATACGAGTTCCAAAATAAATATTATTGAAACTATGATTTTGGAGTTCACCAAAGATCGAACTCTTGACCTTTTGGATCTAGAGTTCTGATATTATATTATGATACCACTTATCCCAAAAATTTACACTGATGGAAAAAAATATATCTCTAATACTCCCTAAACATCTATTATACACATTGTACAAATATTCCATTGGCTCCTTATACTTCCTCTTAACGATATTATTGTATGATTTCAGAAGAGTAAATTATATACATTGTCTTGTGCTAAATTTTGATCTTTAATTATCTAAAAAATAAGAATAACAAGGACAAAAATTAAAATTTTTTATTGTAAAATTTTAATATTATATCGTCCAATTATCTCTCCTATAGCTAATAAAAACTTAAATCATTAAATAAAAATATAAAAAAAAGGTTATATATAAAACCATAAAGTCTCGTCGTACGTATATTTTTGCGTAATTACTTGTGAAATAATATTTTGTATTATCTTAATTTCGCTCCCTTTTTAAAATTAAAACTTTCATTCATATTACGATGGCCCTTGCACCTATCATTATTACTCCTACAATAAGGAACCGACAATTAGATCAATGGGTAACTAATTAAGTAATTATTATTAACTCGATCTCATCTTAATTATACTTAATTGATCGGAAGGTCAAACATGACGAGAAGGGACAATAATGACAAATAAAGAAGTTTAATTATTTATAAAAAAAATAATTTGTTATTCTTTTTTCTTGCATGTCAATTTTGTCAAACAAAATATATTAAGAGTTCACTATTTGACTTGTCAAATACGAAAATATATACTAGTATTTTTATATCATTAATCTTACAACAATTAATATACTTTTTTTTCATTAATTAGTCGTTTACTCAATCATATTTAATTCAGATATCAATATATTTTTTTTTTTATTTCGAGAAGGATTCTTGTTGATTATTATTATTGGGTGTCACTTCAATAAAGATGTCAAAAACATTTTTTTTAAATATTTTATAATAATTTAACATATATAATCGATTAAATTATGTTATTTTTGTCAAAATTAGGTCAGACAAATTAATTTGACTGAAAAATAGTGAATCAAATTTTAAATCGAACTAAATTAATATTATTTTTTATAAAAAATGACTACAATATTCCTATTATAGAAAATGACTAAAATACTATTATTATATATATTAATTTTGAGAATACTAAATTCTAGTCTTTTTTTTTCTGTCGTCATAGAGTTAGGATTTAGAGTTTTCAAAATTAATATAATAATAATAATAATAATAATAATAATAATAATAATAATAATAATAATAATAATAGT
>NC_029779.3:49084043-49084842 GCF_000817695.3 Arachis duranensis
CGACCAAAAATAAATAAATATGTAAACAATTCCATGCAAACTGAGATGCTGGCCAATACAAGTTTTTGCTTGCATGATTATAATTTAAATTAAAAAAAAAGAAGAGAAATCATGAATTATATAATGATCATGATCACTAGTATATGCATGCCTTTATATTATTGATCCAACATGAAATAATCCCATAACGCTCTTCACGTTGCACGCCATAATACGACATGTTTCATAGATTATATATATATGTATAAATAATTTAATTTGCAAGTTGCAAGTGAAGATGATGATGAATACAAAATTATTTTGAAGAAATGAATGAATTGAAGGAATTAAGTAACACGCAAGACGGCAATGATAACGTAGGACTCTTCATGTTATACGAAACAAAATTGCATTATTATTATTATTATTCAGTCGCCAAATTAGTCTTTTCAATTTGTTCTTTATACATACGCATGAATAATAATATATATAATGGTATTTTTTTATTTTATATTAATTCTTCATTTCTGTTTTTAGGATGTAGCGGTATAGGCATTACATACTATAATGGGTTAAGCATTGTTATCACTTATCAACTCAACAAGGGTGTGGTAATAATAATATAAGAAATTCTCATATATAGTCATTTTTAGTATTTTTAGTTATTATTTAATTAATATAAATATTAAATTATTTTTAATAAATAAATTTATTGATTTATATGTGTATATTTTTAAAAATATAAATATAAATATAAAATATATTAATTTATGTATATAAATTCTGATAAATATAGATACAAATTATATATTTTTTGTAT
>NC_029779.3:49084922-49088364 GCF_000817695.3 Arachis duranensis
AAAAATACTATTAATAACGTAATAGAATTGTATCATTTTTTATGTAAAAATATTTTATTGGAGTAATTATTAATAATAAATTAACACCAAACACAATATGTTTAGGATTTTACATGACAAGCACGTACATGTGTGGTTGACAAATTAAAGGTTTTGATCATATAATCTTCTATTGACTTTAATAACTTAAGTGGAAAAGTTTTCAACATCTTTGTTATGGTCCTTCCCAAGCACATAGATGTAACTTGTCAAGAGTTTTGACCATCTCACCCTTCAGTTTCGCGATTACAACATCTCATGTAGATTACTTTATAAACCATTTTGCGAACCCTTTTTCCATATCTAATATTAGTGCGATTGGCGAACTCTCATTAAAAATTTTGTGACAGTTTAAAATTGCTGTTATTCGACTTTAAGATTGTGTTTGTTTATAAAAATATGACATTGAGACATAAACATAACACACAATCGTATTTAATAAGTGAAATATATATATATATATATATATATATTTCTTTAAAATATTAAATTAATATATTTTGTATTTTTTTAAATATTAAAATAATTAATAAAAATACAACTTATTTTTTATTATTATTAAATTTTTATAATTATATATTTTATTCTAAAATATGTGAAGAAAAAATAAAGAGAAATAGAATTTTTTTGTTTGTTTTATCTTATATTTAATTTATCATCAAATAAAATATAAAACATTAAATATATATTTCTGTCTTTTATCTTATATTATTCTCAAAACCAAACGCAATTCAAAATCTCACTGTATATATGAATAAGGTTCATGGGTTATTTTCACAATTTTTATCAAAATGATTTGGTTGATGCACTCTTTTATTTTCATATTTCTACATTTGGTCTATACCTTCACCATAATCTAATATTAACACATAGTTCCGTTTATGATGCAAAAAATATAACCCTTTTATGGCGACATCCAAATAGATAAAAAAGGATAGGAGGTAATATAACATAAATAAAATTATATGAAAACTGAGTGTAATCAACTTCACATAAAATTGATAATTAAAAATTATTAGATAAAAATTTAGTTAAATTTTTTAAATTATTTAAAAATTTTTGGCTATCATTAACTTTATATGAAATCGACTGCACTTAAATTTTTATCATAAAATTATTGTTGTGATTGAGAGCTAGATGGTTGGAATTTGACTTAGTCTTACTTTATTATTTTGTATGTAATCAATCACAATGCATTATTTAATCAATCTTTCATTTAAAATATATTTAGCAAGTATTATTTAACATTTTGCCATAATCCGGTAAAATACTCAATATTTAATAAAAAAAATTATGAATTTTTTAAATCATATTGCGGGTATACAAAAAAAAATAAGTTATACATATAGAAATATATATTTAATATCTCAATTTTTTATTATGTTACTATAAATAAATTTTATTATTATATTATAGCATGATTAATTATTTTGATAGCTGATTATTTAATTGGAGAATATATAAATTAATATATATATATATATTTAGAAATATATAATAATTGATTTAGTGTGTGGCTAATTTAAAAATAATTATGATTGTCTTTAAGAATTATATATAGCCCAATAATATTCATTTTAGTAAATTCTTGCCTTAGATAATATTCCACAATCGCCAAGACTGAAAAACGATGCAGTCATGAGTTGATAATTTTGCAAGAAATCGATGAAAAAGATGCACACTGAAAATACATATTTTTAGGGGCAAAAAGAAAAAGATAAATAATTTAATAACAATAATAAAAATAAAATGCATCAAATAAAGAAATTGGCAAGCATCCACTAACTGACGTGACACCCGAATTTTAGTTGGATTATGACCTTCTGGACGTTGCTGAATTTTCAACACAAAAAATAAAAGTAAAAAGTGTTATTAGGAAGCAATAATAATCCGTGTAGGTAACAAAATTCATCTCAATCCTTTAATGAATTTTTTTTGCAAAAAAGGTTTTTATGTGGGTCAACACTCATCAATCATCATTTACAGAATATTATTTGCAAAATTACTTATTATTATTATTATTATTATTATTATTATTATTATTATTACTATTATTATTATTACTTTTTTTCCCTAAATTAATTCAATTTCAAACATCTATATATCATATGTGTATGTTAATTACTTAATTATCATTTACCTTCAATGCATGATTTGACAATAAATAATACTCATTGATTTAATATATATTGTAGAAATTAATTTAAGCAAAAATATTAATTAAAATCTTAAAAATTGTAATTTTTAAGTTAGATTGGTTATTATAATGAGTTTTGATTACTGAATTAAATTTTATGATTGATTTCTCTCTCTTTTTATTTTTTTTAGACGTTTATTATGATAACAGTTTTTTAGTGTTTTCTCATACAGATTGCGTTTGTTTTTAAAAACAGGATAAGATAAGATATTAATAAAAAATAAGACATAAAAGATATAGATACAAAATTTTGTGTTATTATATCATATTTGATGATAAATTAGAACAAATTATAAAATTTAATTTATTTTTATTTTTTTGTATTCAAAAAATTTGAGACAAAAAATAAATATAATAATAAAAAATATAATTATAAAAAACTAACAAGAATAATGAAAGAAAAAATAAAAAATAAGCTGTCATTTGTTAATGTCTCCGTATTCTTTTTGTCAAGATAGACACAAAATACACTAATTCAGTATTCCTAGATATATTGTCTCTGTCTATATTTCTTCTATCAAATACGATTTTATGTCTGTCCTGACTTTATAAACAAACACAACCTTATAAACAAAAAAATTACTATTTTTATGTGTCATTAGTTTTAGGTTAATATGTCTATCAAATATTAGCATCAACGGATGAGATTAAATCATCAATAATTTATAAATAATTATAATTTTTTTATCCATATGATGATGATTATGGAACTAGAGTAACGTTATTGATGCTTAAATCTCCATTAACCTGATTCATATGAACAAGTGGCTTGGTAATTATTATAAGGTCAAATTTTTACGCAGTCTATGTATGTTTCATCCACCTTTTAATTTGGTTTTCTTTTTCTGGCTGACCAAGAAAACTATTTGGCACCTTAATCATTTGTCTTTACGTGCTTCAATTCAAGTGCTAGAATTTTCAGTTAGCATCTAAAATAAAAGTCAGAGACATGAACCTTACTTATTTCTAATCTATCTTTTGATTAGTTCCTTTCCTATATATAGTTAGTTTCACAAATACATCGAAATTTATTATGATCAATAATGACCCCTTCTTAGCTATTAAACTTGTGGCCTTCACGTCAATTATAATTAGCGTCACTTATCTATTGGATCACACTATTTAAATAGCATAAATTACACTCATTTTTTATAATTATATTATATTATATTATTACAAAAAATATATTTTAATTATGTTATTAGT
>NC_029779.3:49088527-49094334 GCF_000817695.3 Arachis duranensis
TTTATTTTTATTAATAAAATATATTATATACACGATTAATTATCTATAAAAAAACTGTACTCTTTTATACAAACGGGATATAAAGATTAAATTCATTCCATTTTTTATTTTTATTTTATGAAGTTCATTTCATTTTTTATCAATTATCAGTATATTTGTACACTGATGATAATTCTTTTAATATATATACTTATTTGTGTTACATACATATTATAAAATACAAAAATATAAAAATTTATAAAAGAACTAAATATAAAAATTTATACAAATTTATTAAATACAAAAATATAAAACATTATACAAGTTTATAATATATAAATGCATCGTATATAATATAATATCATTTAATTTTAAAAGAAATAAAAGATAGTTTAGCCTAATACATATATATAATATTCATGTGAACACTATGCTAAACCAGCAATAATCACGCTGAGCCTTATTTCCTTTTTGGGTAGGTGTGGCTTCGGCTTATTGATCTAATTAACCTTTATTCACTTTAGTTATTAATTAATTAATTAATTAATTAATGGTTTACTATGTGCTAGAAGTTTCATCATGTTGCATGTAATAAATAAGAAAAGGGCAAATTAAAACGCCGCACTTATTTTCTACCAAACCGTAGGTTCGAATATATTCATCACTTTTCTACTTGGATTTATTTAGAAGAGAGCAAAAGGATTTGTGTTTCACCAACTCCATCCACACACCTTCAATTCAGATCTTATCCAAAACCAAATTAGTTAGTTCCATATGGGGTATAGCGATAAGGAGAAAAGAAAAACTAGGAGACCAAGAATCATTATTATTCATTTACTTTTCTTATTTATTTATTTATTTTTTGTTCGGCCATGTCCCCACCCATGCACAATTCCATATATTTTCTTAAAAAATATCTATGTAGCTTTAACTTGATTGCAAAACTACTCTTTCACACACCCCAACTTGTGTGCTTTTATTCTATGTACCCTCAACTTGCGTTATGCGTAGAAATATGAAAGTGTAACAAAGATAATAAAAGATTAAAATTAAAAGAGAGATTGATTTTGCTTGGGGGCTGTGCTTAACTTATTCATTATTTTTCATATGTTCATGGCATGCTTCACCTACCATGTGTGTTAATAGATATAAATTTAATTATTCTTTATTATTTTTGCTCCTTATCTAATCTACCTAGCTAGCCGTGAAAGTTAGATCATGTATCCCACCATTTTCCTTTGTTCGTTAATGAACAACCTAATAAAACAATTACACAGTACAAGGAAAATAATGTTAATTAACCTAATTTTAAATAAAAATTATATATAAATTTTAGTAAATCGAAAATTACTTATGAGTTATGAATAAAATCCTTAGAATTAGAAAATGGGGGTTGGAACTATTTGAAGAGTACTCTTGTAATGTTTGTTTTAAGGTACTGAGACAGAAACTGAGAAATTGAGACTTAATATTATGTTTGTTAGTTCAGAAACTGGTACTAAAATTTTTATCTCTGTCCCAAAAATTTCAATATTCCAGTACCTCCAAAAAATGAGGACACAGAGAACTAAAATTTTTAGAGATAAAGACTGAAACTTTAATAAAATTTTATACCTAAAATACCTTCATTTCAATTAATTAATTCTAATTTTATCTTTTGTACAAATTAAATTAAAATTTTATTTTTGTTTCAATTTCTATTTCTCATTTTGTACCAAACAGAATATTAAAATTTATTTTAATCTCTATCTCTTAATCTCTGTCTCTCAATCTCAGTCTTTCCGTCTCTATCTCTCCACAAAACGCTACTAATATTCTATTGCCACACTGACAAAAACGAATAGACCAAAAAAAAAAAATCTAAGTTTCTTTATTTTTCGTCTTTTTATCTTTGAATTTCTTTTGATATATTCTTTAACTTGTCAATTCACATCGATTGATAATTGATTATCGTGGTTAATAAATTAAAAGAAAATCAGTAAAACACAACATAAAACAATTGAATAGTACAATAAGAAAATGTTAACTAACCAAATTCTAACAATTTATTGATGATTTAATTGATTTCTAGTAATTTTTTAATAAAATAATTGCCGCCTAGCTAGTTTGATTGATCCAATATAATTGAGGGGGATGTCCATTCTACTTCCACTTATGACTTGACGTATATGATTAATTAACCAAGAAATTAAAACATTTAAAAATAATAATAAAAAAATCAATCAATAAATTTAAAAAATATATATATATTTGTAGACGATAGAGTGTAAACCAAGCTAGCGCTTGGGTTATAAGAAAGACAAGAGTTCCAAATCCAATGGACCAAGGGTTTCAAAAGACCAATCTAGAAAATTAATATGGTAAGAACACAAATTTGATTACACCATATTCTTCAAACATAATCAACCTTATATTATTCGGCAGTCATAGTGTAATAATAGTCAACTAAAATTCGACAATTATTCATCAAAGAAAAGATTGTTCATCTTAGGTTAAAAGTGTATGATTAACGAGAAAAAAAAAAGAATAAAAAGAATAAAAACAAAAGTAGAGCAAGTCAATTAAGATTAGCTTAATTGATGATAAGATCGAACAGCCTTCATTAAAACTTAAGAAGTTTATCTTCCGTGACACTCCATTATTTAGATATCAAAATTATTTTAATATAAAATTTTAATTTTAATTGCACTTACTTTAAAGCTATCATGGTCATGGAATTTTTAAATTTTATATTTAAAGAACACTAATAAAAAGAATTTGGACATAAATTATAATTGTAAATTTAATTCTTACTTTGTATTATACATATCTAATTTCTTATACTAAATTATTTTTCATTTGTCAAATGGGATATTGATTACTGGATTTCACTTATCACCTTGGAACTGTATAACATTTAAGAAATCTTGTCCTCTTCAAACTTCTAGGACCAACATATTTTATTTTTAACTAGGAAAAAATCTATGATGGAGTTTTCTTATTAAAATTGAGTAAATAAATTTTAAAATGCTATTGACCCACTTTTATTCGTTACATTCACATACACTATGAAAAAGAGGGAAATAAAATAAAAATTTAGGTACAATTGACCTCAGTTGATAGTTTAAAGTCGTTAAATAATTTGATAGATTTGATTAAATTATTATTTAATAGCTATTAACTTCACATAAAATTAATTATACGTAAAATTTCTATCAAAAAATAAACTAAAAACACATTTATTCAAAACAAGACAAAAATAATAAGTAGCTTTCATCACAAGACAAGTGAAGAAAATAACCTTTTTTAAAACAAAGACTAAGAATATAAGAAAGTTTTAAAATTAATCGTTAATCTTAATTAATAAAATATATATATATATATAATTAAGATTAACGATTAAAATTTACTAAAATATCGATATATTTAAAAACTTTTCAGCTTTATAGATTTTTTTTGTTATTAAATGCCACTTTGGTTTAGAAACAAATTCTGATATATTTTATGTGTTGAGCTTGGTGTTAGCGTAACTTAGCACACTAGTTTAAATTTTAATTTTTAGTCAATTTTTCTTTTCTCAGACCGGCCTGAAGAACTAAAATAATTATTCTTCTTTTTTTTATTTAAAAATAATTTAAAGACACAATTAATTAATAATAACTGTCTTTATATACAAATATAAGAAGTACTTGATGTACAATCAGGATTACTATTGAAAAAAAAAATACGAATTTGTTCATATTTTATTTAACCAATTTAACGTTACTACTTAATAGACAATATGAAAAATGTTCATCTTTTTATTTGTAAAACTTATTTAAAGGATTAAAAATGAAATAATAAAACAAAATATTTTTTCTATATATATTTTTTGCCATAGTGTTACTCTTAATTTATGATTTATTGTATTAGACTTTTCTCTCATTTATTAATAAAAAATGAAATTAATGTTAATTTTGCTAGAAAACAAACTTTTTTTTTTCCAGCAAATAATCAGTTAAGAAGTTAATAAAATGGTGAATGAGCAAACACTACAAAAAAAAAGGAAGAGAGCTAGCGATTTTTTTCTAACAAAATAAGGAATCTTAATTGATTATTGACTACAAAATATTGGTTCTATTTTTTTTCTTTTAACATACTATCAGACATTTAGCTATTTAATTATATATTAACACATAAAAATAATTATTATTTTACAGTTTCATTACTTCAATAATTATATAAACACATAAATCTAATTAACCAATAATATAAAAATATTTTTAAGTTATCAATATATCAAAACTAAATATTTTAATGAAAACATTTTCAAATAAAAAAATAAACATTTAAATTAGTCTTAAAAAGCATCAGATATTTCGATCTCCAGTTGTTTCTAGTCAAATTTTTAATTAGCATATCTTACAAATAAATTCTTCATAAATTTTATTACGGGATAAGCTATAAATGTAAAATATAAAATAAATATATTAAAAATTTAATTTTTTTATATTTTTAATAAAAAATATTCAATTTAAAATCTTAACATATATTTTTAAAATACGAGATAAATATAAAAATTTATTAAAAACTAAAATATCAAATTTAAAATTTCTTAAGAATTAATTTAGAAGTTTATGGAGAATAAAAATTAATTATTAATTTAGTTAATGATTCAGGTTCAGTTTGAATAAATAATTTAATTAATTTTTTTTAAAAAATAGCTTAAATAACAAATAACTATATTAAAAATGACTTATAAATAAATTATTTTATATTTAAATTTTTAGTTCTAAAAATATTTATTTATAGAAATATGATAAAAAAATAGTAGTATTATGAGAAAAGTCATTTTTTTAATTTTTTTATAAATTCTTAAATAGCTTCTTAAAAAACTGTAATTTGATTTTAAAAATTATTCCAAACATTAATACTATTACATTTCATAGGTTAAAAGTAAAAAAAAAATAATCACTCCTAAATATATCCAAATCTACCTTAAAACAAAGTTAGATTCTAGTCACTATCAAGTGTATACATCAACTGATATATAATTTATAGTAATTATTAGCTTTTTTCTAAGTTAATGAAAAATAAAAATTTAAATATAATCATTTTCACATAAAATTAACAGTTAAAAATTTTAAATAATTTAACTAAATTAACTACATTTTTATCTAATATTTTTTAATTATCAATTTTATATAAAATTAACTACATTGAATTTTCACTAAAATTGAAATGCAAAGGCAAAAAGCAGAATGCGAGTTAGAGAGGGTGGAAAGCACTAACCAGTGAGTCAGTGACTATTAATTACTCCATTTGACCAGTCGCTTCTAAATCTGCAACTCCAACGCCTTCCTCATCTCCCCCCTTATTAACACTAATCAACCATTAGTCTACTACAATCATTTTCACTACCCCCTATTTATAATATATATTTACCTGAATCTTAATTAATAACAGGGACCCAACGCAATACAACACGGTCAAACACGCTAAACCGTACGAATACATTTCCAGAAATTACAATTAAAAACTATTTTAAAAAAAAGAGAAAATGGAGTTATTGCATTGCAT
Organism: Arachis duranensis; assembly: GCF_000817695.3. NCBI lineage: Eukaryota > Viridiplantae > Streptophyta > Magnoliopsida > Fabales > Fabaceae > Arachis > Arachis duranensis. Next base: position 49,094,045 of record NC_029779.3, read on the forward strand.
TAGAGATTAGACTAATAAAGAATGCAAAAGAATATAGAAAACTGACGCTTGTGATACGTGGGGTCCAATGCAACAGTCCCATTAGCTTTTGCTGATTCCACTTCCAAATATAAATGCCTCTCTCTAACCATTGTCTCCTTCGTTTCTCCGTTCCGCAAACACACACCCAAACGCGGCCTTAATTCAATTACCTGAATGCAAACAAGAAGAAATTAGAAGAAACATGAGAAGGCCATTGAGACACAGACAAGTCAGCAGCCACCACAAGAAGAAGAAGAAGCACGACCTCT
>NC_029779.3:49094416-49101849 GCF_000817695.3 Arachis duranensis
CCACTGCCTCTTCTCCTTGCGATCTAATCAACGTTCTTTCCACGTAAGTTTTATCTTCATTCATTTTCTCGTAAGAAAGATTTCAAAAATTTAAGTAATAAATAAATATGAAATTATAAAAACAGATGCAAGAGATTGAACCGTTTAGGCCTGAACCGTGTCGTTTTATCCAAAGCTGGTCCAAAACTATTCGCCATTAAAGCCAAAAACTGGTCGGAATCAGCTCACCGTTTTCTCAAAAACTGCGTTAACGCCGGCAACCTCCACGCATCCTACACTCTCGGAATGGTTAGTAATCAGTTAACACTAATAAACGACACACTCATTCAAAACGCAACATTCTCTTATTTTATTTATTTATTTATTTATTTATTTTGGTGTAGATCCGATTTTACTGTTTGGAAAACAGGGAGAGCGGGTTATCGTTGATGGCGAAGGCTGCGATGAAATCTCACGCGCCGGCTCTGTACTCTTTGGCGGTTATACAGTTCAACGGCAGCGGAGGCACGAAAGGCGACAAGGACCTACGCGCGGGCGTGGCGCTGTGCGCACGCGCCTCGCTTCTCGGCCACATTGACGCGCTCAGAGAGCTCGGACACTGCCTCCAAGACGGTTACGGCGTTCGCCAGAACGTCGCAGAGGGAAGAAAGCTCCTCGTCCAGGCAAACGCGAGAGAGCTCGCGTTCGTGTTACGCGCCGTGGCGCGGTCTTCCTCTTCGGCGTCGTTGCTGACGTGGCGAAACACGCTGAGCAACCATTCGTCGTCGGCGTCGTCGGTTTCGTCTGCAGTGTGTCCGTTGCTTAGTGATTACGGTTACAGTGTTGCGGTTCCCGAGGTTCAACCGGCGAATTGGTTTCTGAGAGAGTGGTTTGAATCGGGTAGGGGAAGATTGGGAAACGGTTTGAGGCTTTGCGCGCACATCGGATGCGGTCGACCCGAGACCCGGCCTCACGAATTTCGAAGGTGTTCGGTTTGCGGTAAGGTGAATTACTGCTCGAGAGGGTGTCAGGCGTTGGATTGGAAGCTGCGGCATAAGATGGAGTGTTCGCCGGCGGAGATTTGGCCGTTGGAGGAGGACGGTGGTGGTGCGGTTGTTGTTGGTGGCGGCGGCGGCGATGGAGTGGGAAACGACGTGGACGTGAGAAACGGCGTCGTTTGAGGTATAATACACTAATCCGAATAGGTGAAAAATAGAAAAAAAAGAAAAAAAAAGGGATTCGATGAGTTTAAAAATGGAGATTAGTACGTTCCAGAAATGATTGTGTACAGTGACAGAATGGGGAAGGTTTTTGCCTATTTTGGAGGCTTTGAGAGAATTCCTTTGAAAAATCTGAATACTGATTAGATGCTAATAGTACATTTTAAACATGTTTTTTAATTGTTTTTTTAGTCTTAATTAACGACGTAGTGATGATTTAGATTACCCCAGGCTATATTTTCTTATACAAAATCTCGTACTAATTAAAACGAGTTACAAAATTAAGACTAAAAGCTTTAGTAATTTTCTAACTTTAAAATTTTATTACAGTTAAAATTCAGTGTATTTAGAATGGAGGGTATGCTGCTTTTCTTTAATTTTTTATTTACAAATTGTTGTTTAATATTCAGAAAACGTGGGAAGGAAAATTAAAACGCTATGTTACTCCTTTTTTAATATATTATTACTCGTGTTTCACTTTTTCGAATGTGGCTACAATTATTTGCTGCGTTTTATTCTTAATTAACGAGTGATAAAAAAAATATTGTTATATGAAATTTAAATTTAATTAAAGGTACAAAGCAGTAATTAGATTTAAATAGAGTAAGAAAAATATATTTAACTTTGGAAGTTACAAAACTCTACAAATATTCAATTATATGTTATATTGTGGATGTGTTTCATTAGAACATTCATTAGGTTACTACTTGCTACTAATTATGAGGAAGGAAGCAACATTTTGGAAGCAAATTTGGTTACGAATGGAAAGAGAAAGAAGAGCATTCGAGAAAGAGATATAAAAGGGAGAAAAAATAACTAAAACAAAAAGGAAAAGAGAGAAAAATAAGGTAGTGTTTGTACTGAAATGAAATAGTGACGAGGAGAGTGTTATGTTTGTTGGTTCTGGTATTAAAATTTTTGTCTTTGTCTCTAAAATTTTCGTATTTTAGTATCTCTAAAAAATAGAGATATAGAGGATTAAAATTTTTAGAGATGAAGACTGAAATTTTAATAACATTTTATATATAAAATTTTTATTTTTATTTTAATTTTTGTCTCTTATTTTATATCAAATAGAATATTAAATTTTATTTTAATCTTTTTTTAGTTTCTATTTCTCAATTTTAGTATTTTTATCTCTCTCTACCAAACGTTAACAAAGAGAGGTGATACTGTTTTTGGGAGAGAAAAAGGAAAAGGATTGAAAGGGAATTGCATATATTCATAAAAGCATCGATGAAATGAAAATGAACGTCGGCGTTTTGTGTCAGCTTCAATATCCAATTAAGTGGGGGTGTGATTAAATCCATTAACTAAATATGAAATGTTTTTGGTTGAAATTGAGCTATCACAACAAAATCTATGCCTACATGGGGGCTCTCTAGTTCCCCACGAATTAAGCCATAAGTTATTCATATGCTTACTCCACTTGTCCTCACTAAAGAGTTTGGTTTTACTTTTTTAATTTTTTTATTACATAGTAAAATACACATTCATGACATTCAATAATTGCTTCTCCTTTGTTCTTTTCTTGGAATATGTGTTTGGTTGAGATTAAAGTTAAAATTAAAAATATATATAATATGATTGAGTCTGCATATATTTATAGAAATTTCACGTATTTTTAACTTCTCAACCAAGTATATTCTTTAGTCAAGTCTATCATATTGTTGACGGATATATTTAGGACATAGTATGAACTGTAAAAAATAAATTAATTTCAAAATTTAACATATAAGTAATTATTTCTATTATTCATACTTATTTAAAAATCCATGACTTTATTTTAATTTTTAATACGATATACCATTAATTTAATAATTTAATTATAGACACTAATAATGTATAAGAATTTTACATAAATATAAAATTGTATATTATTACATTATCGAAATCTGTTAATTTTAAAATTCACTATTTTATTTGATTGATGGTCGTAATTTTTTTTATACTGATTATATGTAAACTCATTCTTAAATCAAAAGTTATAGTTGTTAATTAATAATTGTGTAAGTATGCAACTTTATTTTTAAATGATGATTTTGAAAATTGCTATAAAAGGTTACACATATTATTAAATAAAAAACCAAAACATTAAACTTATTGAATCCGAAAGACAACATTGGCTTAATTAAAAGTTAAAACCAATAAATATTATTATTAGTCCAAATTAACAAAGCGAAACACATAACAGATAAAAATTAGGAATTACTTTTTATCAATAATTAGTGGTTTTTCTTACTCATGTTCTATTTTGTTGAATATTAATGGTAAAAAACGTAATTCTAAAAGATACTAAATGAAAATATTTATTTTTTCTTTGTACCTTTCTTAGTCGGTCGAGTCTATCATATTGGAAGTTGTGATGTCTATCTATTATCTAAAGCCAAAAAAGAAAAGAAAAGTACTAGATGAAATTATAAGGTTTTAGTTTTAGTCCTAATGTTTAATGAAATGATATCATTTAATCTTAATGATCATATTTTTTTTACGACATAAGACACGTTAAATGACATCTTGTTTTATTTTACTATGTTGTATAAAATTCCTTGTATATAAAAAAATTAATCATGATATATTTAATTTATTAAAATATATATTTTATATTGATAATAAATTTTAATAGTTAATTTTAAAATATATTTAAGATAAGTAATATAAGAATCACCTTTTGACATGATAACGTAAAAACTAAAATGTGCAAGAGTAATCCTTAATTATTTATGCAATTTTTTACTTTTTTATTTAGTCATATAATGTGCATTTGTGAAAGTGAAAACTTTTATACTCATGTAAAATTAATAGTTAAAAATTATTAAATATTAATTTTCTTTTAAAATATGAATTTTGTACATCTTTCAATGTTTGCGCGACCCCCAAAACAAAACACTAAAATAGTGAAGGGAGCGCCGAATATTAATTGTAAAGAACGTAATTCTAAAAAATACTAAATGAAAATATTTACTTTTGCTTTGTTCCTATCTTAGTCGCTCGAGTCTATCATATTGGAAGTTGTGATCTCTATCTATTATCTAAGGCCAAAAAAGAAAAGGAGAAAACAAAAAAAAAAAATAGAAAAGTGATTAACTTTCATATTTATATTGTGTGCGTTTGTTGGATTTGGATTAATGTATGTGGTGCATGTGGTACTATGGTGTCCGTATAATAAAGATACCAACTAATAGTAGTGGGTGTGGGCGTTGTTGGAACTTTCCTCACATGGGTTTTTAAACACTTAATTAAGCATATAGTCTTAATTAAATTAAGAATAATTATTTAAAATTAAATATTTTAGTTTTTAATATTATTTGCATTAAACAATACAATTTTTTTAATTATTCTATTAATTTTTATAATTTTATTAAATTTACAATTAAATTTTTATATTATTTTTAATTTTATAATTAAATCATTAAAAAATTTTACTCTTTTTATATTAAAAAAATTTAATTATAAAATTAAAAATAGTATAAAAATTTAATTAAAAAAAATATAAAAATTTAATTAAAAATTTAGTAAAATTATAGAACTAACAAAAAAATTAAACCTTAATTTTATTGCACAAGTGAAATATAAAACAATTTTTGAAGAATCGAAAACATTTCAAAACAATCTCTAAGAAAATTTAAAATTTTAAAATAGTTATTTTGATTAAACAAATTAAATTAAAAAAAATTGTGTTGTTTAATAAAAATATGTTTTAAATTGTTCCGTGTATTTTAAAATTTCAGGATTAAAATGTTTAATATTAAAAATGTTTGGATTGATTTGGATGAGTGTTATTAAATAAAATTAGTTTGATAAAAGGGGAGGGTGATGAGGGTGGCAATTTTGTGTTAGTTGAAAGCGAGAGCAGGAAATAAAAAGTGAAGAGAAGGTGCAAGAGAAAGAGAGGTTCCATGTTAATTACGTTATCGATGTTGTCGTGACATTGCATAAGGAAGATCAGAGGAAGAAGAAGAAGAAGATGAAGGTATTCAAAGCCGTGATTCATGATGATTTTGATTTTATTTTTGACGGATACACTGAGGCCTAAGGTCCACCTCACTTGTCAACTTGTACCATTTTTCTTTCTTTTTTCTTGGATCCCTTCCAAACACAAAACAACTAATTATGCATTGTTGTTATAATAAGGTGATTATTACTCATACCAGAATGAAATTAAATTTTAAAATAGTTGTTGAGATTGACCGTTTGTTTAAGTCTTTCAAAATTTAATTGTATTATAAATTTTTTAAAATTAAAAAAAAATTATATTATTTTAGTTCTTCACTTTTTTTTGGTTGAAATATTTTTCATGCTGTGAATGATCTAGTACATATTTTTTATGTTAGGATGGATGAAATCAGGTTTTAGTTTTAGTCCTAAAGCTTAATGAAATAATATCATTTAATCTTAATGATTATATTCTTTTACGACGTAGACGTTTTGTGGTTTATTAATATTAAATGACATCATTTCATTAAGTATTTAATATTAATACTTGTTCATATCTTGGTCCAACGTTAAGGTTTAGGTTCAATCCACAGAGTTGAGTTTCACAGTACACCGACTCTTCTCTAAGAAGTTGGTGCTCCCCACGAATTGTTCTAAGGAGATTGAAAGCGAAGATTAGTGGCAGGAGCCATATCGCAACCTGCCTAAGATAAAGGGATGGTTATCCACCTTAAAATGTGGAATTATTCCAATGATGATTATTGGTTCACCATTATAAATACACTGACACTCCTAAGGTATCTTTAAATCCCAATACTCCCTAGACCTGCTCATACCCTTGCTGACTTAGGCATCTTTAAATCCCAATGATGGTTAAACGGGCCAGTCTATTTATTCTTTTATTTTAATTTTTGAAAAATATTTTCACAAAAAATATTACTTTTAGGTTAAAAGTCTTTAAAAAAATAATATCATTTAGTTGATGGGTTGAATTTTCAGATCGAATCGAGAGAAATATCAGTTAAACGAACTATTTTTTTTTGTAAAAATGCAAAGAAAAATAAAACAAACAATCTGTTAATTCGCAGATTAGTCCGTTTAACCCGTTATTTTTTTTTCAGTTAATTAAGCTCAGTCCATTTAGCCCAAAATTTAAACGGACTTATTTTTAGAGACAAAGTCTGTCATTTAAATAAATAAACAAATTAGATAAAGAAATGAAGAATCAACGCGTGCAATTTTTTAATTTTAAAAACTTTTACGATGAAATTAAAATCTTGAAAGTCTTTTTGATGCAGACGATTAATATTAGAGAGCACTTTATTGTTTAATTCTATGAATATGTGTTTTCTATTCATATGAAAATAATATTTAAAATATTGATATATATTATATGTTAAATAATTTAATTAAATATATTAAATTATCTAATTAAAATTTTTTAATTATCATTTTTATACAAAATATCTTCATATAATTAGTCATCTTGTAATAATTTTAGATGTGTGGCGTAATATTAATTCACCTCATGTCCTCATTATGTGATCGGAATTTGATTTTTGGAGTATATATTTTTTGGCTAACAATTTTAAAAGAGGTTTCACAGAGAGAAAATTAGTTATTGCTGTTTGACAAGTGAATATTATGACTTCTATTAAGGGAAAAAAGAAAGCTAATAAATAGTTCATAGCTTTAAAGTCTCTAATAATAATTTCTTATAAAGATTTGAAAAACACATTTTTTTCTATATCTGGTAATTAGAGTGGCCATCAAAAGGAATGATTATAAAATTTTATTATTTTCCTACAAAAAGTATAAAACCATTCACGTGAATAAAGAACAAAAACTAGAATTTATTTGCATTTTTAACAAAGGTAATTATTTATCTATATGAATAAGGTTAGAAATAATATCACAGAGACTAAAAGCGATAGCACAGATTAATTTTTCCAACAGACTGAATTACAAGCAATATTTAACATATTAAACTTGAAGGGGAAAAAACTAAGGAAAATAAAACTAGTATTAAAAATTTAGAAAGTTAAGAATTTCTTATTTATAGTGGTACTCAATCAATGAAGCAATATTTATCCCGTGCGATGCTTCTTATGCATGAGAAATAATATTTGTATTTTTTTATATATATTTTTCGTTTTCTTAAATAATCTTTATTTATGTATTTGATTTTTTTTAAAGCTATTTACGAAAAGAATGGTACAAATAATATAATTATCAATAATTTATGTTCACAAAATAAAATATTCTTTCTTTTTTTTAAATTAAAAATAGACTCAAATT
>NC_029779.3:49102060-49105712 GCF_000817695.3 Arachis duranensis
TAATTCATCAGCAAATAATAATAATAATAATAATAATAATAATAAATCTACTAATATCTCTGCACAAAATTACAATAAATATTCTTCTTTTATATTTAATGGAACAACATCTAAACTGTTTAGAAATGTTCTTGTTATAATGATTGTGTTAATGTTGCAAGTGTGAAAAGTGTTGAAATTAGTCACACATAAAAAAGATAAAAAAAGAGTGAGGAGTTTATAAAATGAGAAACTTATTAATTTAACATCTTAAGATTTTGAGTTGGATGTAGTATTTTCTCATCTTATGTTATCTCATTTAATTCTTCTCCAAAATCTCTCCGGTAGTCGAGAGCTCTTCACGGTTAATGTACATATGTTAATGCTAGTATATTATTGATACATTTTTAAGTTTTTTTTAAATAAATATAATATTTACAATTATATATACATTCTAAAGATTCACAATTTTTTCTATTATTTATTTTGGCAGTACAAATGAGATACTTCGTAATTACTTATCTTGTTTTATTTTACTATATTGTATAAAATTCCTTGTATATAAGAAAGCTAGAGTAATCCTTAATTACTCATGTAATTTTTCAAATTTTTTTTTCAGTCATATAGTGTGCATTTACGAGAATGAAAATTTGCATACTAATGTAAAATTATTAGTTAAAAATTATTAAATAATATTAAAAATTTAGATATAATTATTTTTTTTTGTGATTTATAATTAATTTTATTTAAAGTTAGATAAGTGAGAGCTGATAAATAAAAATTTAGTGAAATATTTCAAATTATTTAACACTACTCTCAAAACAAAACACTAAAATAGTGAAGGAAGCGGTGTCGTTTTGGCCTTTCCTAAACCCAAAACGCTAACCAATCTAAATTCTGAAACCCCTTTCTCCTGACTCACTCTCCGCCGGAGATGCCGTTTGCACCACTCACACTCCATCGCCACACCACCACCATACAAAATGTTCAACTCCTCCGGTGATGCGCCGCCGCCGCCGCCGCCGCCGCCGCAGCAAGAACAGCAAGAGCAGAACAACGACCAGTCGCAGCAAGAATGGGAGACGATGGCGCGTGCATGGCTGAGCTCGTTCGCGGAGGCGAAGGAAGTGACGATGCCGGAGGTTGAGGCCTGGCTCGACGCCAACCTCGCTTCTCTCCCCGAAGGTCTCCGATCCATGCCTCGCTCCGATCTCTGCCTCAGACTCATCTCCATTCAGAACTGCATGAGGCTCCCTTCCCAAAACCCCGAGGTAGTTACCGCAGTTTCGATAATTACATCGCTTTTTGTCCTTTTTAAACTTTGGAAGGAATTAATTACGAGATTTTTTAATTAATTTTGTTGATGATTTTGGATTTAATTGAAACGATTTGTTCCCCAAGTTAGATGAGCTCATTGATTAGGACCAGGAGTTTTGTAACGTATAGAAGCTTCTTCATTACCTAAGAAAACTTATGGCTTTTACTTTTGTGTTTCTATTTTCATTTTTATATTCGTTTTTATTTTGAGTGTTTTCTGTATTTATGATTTTAGGAAACGAAGAACGAAAACAGGAAAAAGAAGATAGAAAACAATATTTTAATGTTTTGTCTATTCTCAAATAGAAAATGATTTTCCAAACCAAACAGGCCTTTATATTTGTTCATTAGAATAAATTGTCGGAAAGAGTCACCGAAGTTGTGGGGTTGGCTGTCGAAAAAAATGAATGAATTTGAGGAATTGCTTAAGAGTGTGATATTGGGATGCCATGTTCTTATCTAATTATTTTATTTGATTTTGAATATGCCGCAAAAGTATCTCTATATGTGTAATAAGGTAAGGAATGTCTTGAATTTTTATGGTCTTTGTTGTTCTTTATTATTGGTTGTCCTTTCATGCTGTACATGTTAGAGTTAGAAAGAAACTAAGAAAAATTACAGAGGGATTGTTAAGAAGTACATAAATGTTACAGGACATAATGTAATCATTTGATTTAGGTAAATGACGCCACTAATGGGAGAAGGCTTTGTTTTAGTTGTTGAATACAAAGAATGTGCACCGGGATTTAGTTGGTTACTTGGGGTTTGGGGACACAACACTTTGGCTCTATAGGTCAGGTGTCTGTTTTAGCTGAATGCAGAGCAAACATGGCTGATCTATGATTTCAAATGCTCCCCAACCCTCTATTTGCTTTAGTAACTGACTAGTCATGTATCGGACCCCTGTCCATTGAAGATGCTCATGGTTGGAAACTACAATCTTCTATTGGTCAATATCATTTTTTTTCCCAATAAATAGAACCCCCTTCCCCCTTTTCTTTCTCCCAGTCCCAAACAACTAGGAGATTTATAGTATGTAGGTTGCTTGCCTTTGGGTGATCTACGTAAAAGCTTTTGCTTCTTGAAAAGATTCCTTTAACATAAAACCGGACAACTTTGTAAGTTTCTACACTTGACATTGTTTAATCTTTCAAATGTGGCAGGAAAAGGAAGTAAATCAGCTTGATCTTCCAAATGCACGGTTTCAACGCACGGATCAATGGTTACCAGTTTATTCATGGTTAGAAACTTTGGATAAGGATGAGGTGGTTAAGTCCAAGGATATTTCTGAGTGGTTAACAGAGAACCCTAAGGTCCAAGAACAGTTATGCTCAAGGCATTCTAAATATCATTTGATGCACTACATCAAAAAATGCCATTTAAAGATATTGAAAAGAAGGGAAAAGAAAAAGGTATTCAATCTTATTTATTTGTTTCTAAATATTGGGGAGGGGCCCTTGGTTGCTTTGCACTTTGAGTTGAGTGGGTACTGTTTTGGCATATCCATGTTTGAAGGCTGCTTCATCCTTCCCATTCTTAATTTCTTGTATCTAATTTAATTTGGTTGTGTTCGTCTTCCATCTCCCATGTCTATCGGCATTTAAAAGGTTTCATATTCAGTTCAAGTGGTATCTCCCCTAGTTATCATGAGCTGTGTGGAGATGTTATTGGTTTCAATCCATCACATCCCCATTGTCAATTTACAAAGCACACCCAAATAAAAAGGGGAGAGAGTTGGCATTGGTGGAAGTTTCTAAGTTAGATACTGTGTAAATTTAATGGCTTTGCCGGCTAGTGGTTACCTATGTGTGAAAACAGTTAGATTCCTAGCAATACTGTACACTTGGTAATGCTTTTATATAATATATATATCACATGCTACTTGTTAACTTGGACAGGGTATAGAAAAGCTTGAGAAAGACACTTCATTGATGGTTCATAAAGATGTAGCGATGAAACACGCATCCCCGGTTCCAAGTATGCTCTATCCCTCTTGTCTTTTAAGTTTTCTCTGGTACTGTACAGAAGAATGCTTGTTTCACTTTCAGTCAGCCAAAATTGACCCATTTCTGTGAATTAGCCTATATGTAGGACAGAAGGAGCATAGTGGGCTGTGACTTAGTTTTGGGGAAAGGGAAGAGGTTAGGGATCACTTATGAGACTTTTGAAAAGTAATGCAAAATGTAATTATTAATTTGCTATTTGTGATCAAATTTATTTTATTGTCTATACATTGTGGGTTGAGCTACGCTATCGACGAGGATGATTACTATTCACTCTAAATTACTCCTTTTTCCTTTTAACATTTAATTTTCACTCTCCTATAGCCTTTGCAGCCTTCAATGTGTAGGTCTGT
>NC_029779.3:49105758-49107902 GCF_000817695.3 Arachis duranensis
TTTATGGTTTTGAGTTTATTTCTTTATTCTGGATAGGGAGATTTAGTTGGCTTTGCGGTGTTTAGTTCAAGATCTTAATTGTACTCATAGGTCTAACCCATTTCTAAATATGTTGGTTGGAAGCGATTCATCTCAATTGTCTCGTAATGGGAAACAAATAGCATACTAGCAGACCATTTTAAACTCGCATTATATCTGAGTTAGGCTTCTTCAAATTGTTGAATAGTTAGGCATTTTTCTCATGCGATCTAAACTGGAAATCTCTGCAGTACTATAACGAAAGCTTCTTCCTTCATCTCGATTTTGCAGGTTGTTCCATAAATAATCTGCCCAAAGATAGCGATTTGTACGTGGCCAAAAGAAACGAAGCCTATCAGAAATACGAGATGTAAGTGAAATAGCAGGTTTTCTTAATGTGGTTTAGGTGCGAAATCTTTATCATCGTACTTCAGTTTACATTATGCTGATTTGGTTTCAGTTTAGTGGAGTTGGAGAAGTTGCTCTCCCCAATATTCCCGAAGCAGCATACTATGGTATAAACTAGAGAAACAGTCGCGGAACAATGACCGGGAACTTCCTTCTGTGTCCCCACTCCAGTGGTAGGCTTGAAGCAATGCTGCTGCTCCACAACATTTATCTTTGAAGGTAAGAAAACCATTCGCCACAGGGAGTGATGGTAGTTCATATTTGCTGTAGTCTTATTTGTAGCAAATTTATATTTCTATCGGATGACCACTACATCAACTTAGGAAATCATGGATCAGCATTAATCTACGTTGTGAGTAATTCATCATTTTCATCAACTTAGGTAATGAATGAATGATGCGTCTCAGGTTTAACCGGGTCAATTGCATGATTCATTACCCTGGGTATCTTGTGCAATGTTTTCTAAGTTTTTATTTTACACTTAACCTTCACTTTAGATGATTTAAATCGGACTTGGCAAATTCTAATTTTTTCACTGAATCCAATCATGTGCTAACTGCTAAATGCATTGCAGTGGATATCTTAGAATACTGATATTAAAAAAAAAAAAAACTCAAAACAAGAGTTTTAAATGTGTTTTATTAGGGTAATGTAATGGTGAAAAGTAAAGATTGTATTTTTTTCATTGCAATAGAAAAAAAAAGATATTATGTTTAATGCACTCTTTTTGTTTTAATTAAGGAGCTTATTAGTTTTTATTTTGGAAAATTATTTTCACTTAATATTTATACCTGACTGGCACTTTAGTAGGTCACTATTTGACAATCAGTTACAAACGTAGTTTAGACTAATTACTTAGATGGTTGGAGACTCCTTCGCATGGTCAAGGATCAAAACGGACATTTTCTCTATTTATCTGTATTGAAATTCTGTTTGCGATGAGGTAGTTTTTTCATTTGTAGTCATTGTAATTTAAAAAAGATATGATCTTGATGTGTAAAAAGGAATTTCAAGAATCAATTTTGAATAATTAAAAAATTATCTTAACTTTTAAACTTGAGACCATTATAAGTCCAAAACTACTATGAACCAACTGAAAATGCACCACGAAAGTGAAACTCAACTTTAACATAGCTGCACAGGACACTAAATAAAAGAGAGAGGAAGACAATAAAATAAAATAAAAAGAAAAATAAGTATATTTGGGACTTTAGTGGACCGAGTAGGAAAAAACTGAAAAATAAAATAGCAAAATACATGAATATTCTCATCTTCTTCCTCTTGTCACCAATTACCATGTGGTCTGATTATTACCATAGCTAACACCACTTATTGTCCAACATCAACTTCATTATACATGGTGAAAATTCACATGTATTTTTTATGTAAAGTTAATAGTTAAAAGTAACTAGATGACTCAATAAATAATTTCACATGAAAATAATTATAGGTAAATCTCCACCATTGAACATAGGAAAAGAAAAAGAGAGCCATAAAACAGTGCCACCTATCACCAATTCACCATCGTCTTTCCATGAACCAAAATAACACGAACGAAATAGAGTGCGATCTAACTTTTCACCGTTTGTGATCTCGTTTTTGTCATCGTTTTTTTTTGTGCTACCGACAAATTGTTTGTCTCGATTCGCTTTTTCCATAGCCTTTTCTATAGTTAGTAATGAACCGAAATTATTTCCAAAACTCTCAAATATATGGCT
>NC_029779.3:49107947-49109020 GCF_000817695.3 Arachis duranensis
CTATATGGCTTATTATGGAGTAACAGTAGTGATTGACAAAGCAAGGGTTGCGTTGCGATTTAAGAAGAGGGCATATTGAGAAAAAGAAAAAAAATGAAGGTAAATTAAATAATCTTTAAATTTAAACTGTTCGTCACAATTTTTAGTGGTTAGAATAGAATAATTTACAACATTTTAGTGCTCAAGTGAGTTGTAAGACATTATTTGTTCTGTTCAGGTCAGCTAGAGAATACATATTTCATTGTACATAAAAAGTTGGTCATAAAATATTCCAGGGTCACAGAAGACGTCAAAATATTAAATATAGTGGAAACTCAAGTGTAGTCAACTTCACGTGAAGTTGATACCTGAAAGCTGTTAGATGATTTGACTGATTTGACTAAATTTTTATCTAACGACTTTAGATATCAACTTCACGTGAAGTCGATTTCACCTGAGTTTTCACCATTAAATATTGACCATAATAGTGTTTGGTTGAAAATATCTGTGATTTCAACTTAATTACATTTCATACTTAATGCATGTTTTCAATCAAGACGATTTGGTTGTCCAGGAGTTTAATCGTGTTATATTAAGATAACATATTAATTTTTTTTTCGTGTACTAACAAAGTGCTATATCTAGAAGAAAATTATATGGTACAGATCTAAATCTGTACAGATTTAAAGATTTGTCTACACTACATTTTCTAAAGCCATACTTTAAACCGTAACTCTTCACAAAGAAAAGCGTCACCTAATGGAAAAAAGTAAATTAGAAGATTTAAGAGAAGAAATAATCAAGTTATCAAAATTAATAGATCAAAAATTAATGATTTTAACTAATGTTAACTGTAATGACACCGAATTCTTAAAATCAATACAAAATGATTTTTTTCAAAATCTTTATTTTACTATAAGTTTTATTGAAGGACTTCAAAAACCTGAAAGAACTTATTTTTCACACGGAATTTCTAAGAAATGTTACCATGGAAATGATTCCCCACATCTTTATCATACTTTTAACCCACAATTAAATTCTATAGTAGATATGCTTGAAGAAATATTAGTATCCATAAAATTTCAAAGAAATAA
>NC_029779.3:49110555-49111380 GCF_000817695.3 Arachis duranensis
GTATAAAAATACCAACTACTACTATAGATAAGATCTTAAAATTTAAAATATTTTCTATATTAGAAACATGTTATTTAAATTTATACTTTCAGATAAATATTCCCAAAAATAATCTTGAAATAAAGATAGAAGAACTTTTGGATGAAATTTGTGCTGAAAATCCTTTAGATATTAAAAATACAAATAACGAATTAGTAAGTATTAAATTAAAAGATCCTATAAAAGAGATAAATGTTCCAAATAAAATTCCTTATTCTGCAAGAGATAGAGAAGAGTTCTCTTTAGAATGTAGAGATCTTTTGGAAAAAGGAATTATAAGAGCAAAAGTCCTCATGCGGCTTCAGCCTTTTATGTCGAAAACAATAATGAAATTAAAAGGGAAAACTGAAGAATGGTAATTAATTACAAGAAAATGAATGAAGCAATTGTTGGTGATGCTCATAAACTTCCAAGAAAAGATTCTATTTTAGAAAAAATCAAAGGAGCAACTTGGTTTTCATCTCTTGATGCAAAATCAGGATATTGGCAACTTTGTTTAGACGAAGAAACAAAGAAATTAACTGCTTTTACTTGCCCAACAAAAGAATCAACAAGTGTGTTACTCTATGAATGGAAGGTATTACCATTCGGATTAAAACAAGCTCCAGGTATTTATCAAAGATTTATGGAAGAAAATCTAAAAGAATTAAATGAATTTGTTTTAGTGTACATTGATGATATACTAATTTTTACAAAACAGGATAAAGAAGATCATCTTCAAAAATTATTAATAGTTTTAGAAAGATGTAAAGAAAAAGGATTAGTTCTTAGCAAAAAGAAAGCAAA
>NC_029779.3:49120213-49122253 GCF_000817695.3 Arachis duranensis
ATGATAGAATTTGCAGAAATTCTAAGATAAATAATGAAGTATACAAAGATTGAAAGACCAGAAAACAAAATAAAAAGAAAAAGGTCGAAAAAAATTAAAAAATAAAATAAATGAGTATAAAAGGAAATTAAATAATCTTCAGTTCGAAATTAATGACCTTATAATAAAAAGGATAGAAATAAGAACAAATATAAACAAGTTGGAGCTAAACTTAAAAAATTTGTAAATGCTTGGAACACCATATTATGACTTAAAAGAATTAAAGCTGTTAACAGAAAAAATGGAGAATGAAGTTGAAAAATTAAAAGGATATTTAGAAACAACAGAAAGTGTAGAAATAAAAGAAGTTTTGGAGGACTTGAAAAATTATATTAAAGAAAAAGACAAACAGATAAAAGACTTTATACACAATAATCAATGCAAAAAAGAATATTACAAACTAAAACAAGATTGAAAAAACTATAAAAATGAAATCAGAATTAGTAATATTAGAAATGCTCAATACTTTTGATTATAAAATTACAAATTATAAAGTACCACCAACCAAATCTATACAAATCATAAACTTATTCAAAGTGAGAGTTAATAATTTTAAAAATTGGTATCAGAGCCAAGTTAACGATTAAGGGTAACATTTTTTCTTTAAGCAACACTTTTAGTGATACACTTTTAAATCAATAAAAAACAAAAATCTGTAAATCTGTACCAAAATACATCTGTACACTAGATGGACCCATATCTAGAAAATCTTATAGTTGTGTGAATATTTTAGATTTATAGACACATGTAAAATGGATCATTGGGACAATTAAATTTTAATTTTTAAAGGGCTCCGTCTTTTTCCTTTGTAGATATTCAAGAATCAAGATTCGGCTAATTTTTTTGGATATTATAAAGTGAGGAGTATAATACGTTAATATTATATTAATTTGGTGTAATATACTGTTGAAAGTTGTCAATGTCACAAAAAACGTGATTAATGATTTTAGGAAGGGATAAAAAAATATCAAAATGAGGCTAACGATTTGAAGTAGGATAATTTTTTTTTGAAATATCTGTCACTATAAAATCGGTAGTCTTAATTTTATAAATTGATCCCAACCGTTGATCAATGATCCAACGGTTCCTGATTTTTTTTTTCACCTTCTCTCTCTTCTCTTCAGTGAGATCGTTATTAACACTTTCTTCAAATCGAAGTTATCACTTTTTGTAGGCACCATTATAAATTCCATATCTATATATTACACACCCAAAATTTTATTTTTACGTATTACACAAATCTAATTGGCATATTAAAAATTAAAAAACGTCAAGGACTGACTGCTTTTTTCAATTTTGTACGCTATATTTCATTTTTCCTGGAAATTCATGTGAATTTTACATGAAATGATCTTTATACAAAATTATTAGTTAAAATTTTTAAATAATAATTTAATAATTTTATATAAAAATAACTATACGTAAGTCTCTGCCTTTTACAATACCAAATTATCAAGCTGAGACTTACCACGTTGTTGCAAAATTTATATGTGCGAATAGGAGGGCGATATAATATGAGATATGACACGTTATGCGAATATATTAATTTTAATATTTGTATGAGATACATATATAAAACAAAAATTAGTTGTATCAAACTAATTTTAAAAATATTTTAACGTCTTTTTTAATTATAAGAATCATATAAAATAATTTTTTATATTAACAAATAATAATATATATACTTTTAAATTTTATTTCAAGAATATAAATTTATGTAAACACGTGATGATATTTAATTATATCTTAATATATTTAAAAAAATATTTTTAATTTTTATTAAGACATATTTAAAGACAAAAAATACATGTATTACACTAATGTTGGAGAAATATTGTATTTAAAATGAATTAGATATACAAACATATGCTTTGTTGATGAAGATTGTCCTTATTTTCGCATAAAAAAATTAAGAGTCTTAGTTGATTCTTCTAATTATTTTTTAATTTTTAAATAATTTAAATTTTTTATGTAATGTGATGTTTTAAAAAAATTATATAT
>NC_029779.3:49122616-49151943 GCF_000817695.3 Arachis duranensis
TGTATAAAGGCAAGCCTAACCTAATGTTTGGTGGAAAATACAATTTAAAACAAAAAGTAATCGACTACTTAAAACAAGAGGCTCTGTCTAGAGTGGTAATAAACAGAATACTGCCAAAAATTTAAAGCTTGCTCAAAATTTAGTCCATTTCCATTGAAGTAAATTTTTTCAATTGAGAGAGGCTCTATTTAGTGTAGTTTGAGAAGAATTCTTTTTTAAAAATTTATTGGACACATTTTTTTCTATAAACTTTTATCTAAGTAGATTTTATGTACGTACATTCATAAAATTCTATATCCTACTCTTTTAAATCCTTAATCAAACCGGTATGATTTAATTAGATATCTTCAAATATTGATGTTGCAAAATTATTTCAGTTCTTTTTTTCTTTGTAATAAAATTATAAAAAAATAAGAAAAAAATAAAAAATATTGTCTGTTGTATTGATTGAAATTGATGATTAATTATTTTTTTATTGAATAAAAAATTATAAAAATAAATTTAAATATATCTAGAATATTATTTATAAAAAATAAAAATAAGATAAAAAGTTAAAAACAAAGGTTTAATATTTTACATTCTCTTTCCTCAATGATGAGGGTTAGTTGTTCTTCATCTCAATACGTACGGTGATTATATATCTAGCCATTTAATTAAGTGAAACATAGAGTAATAATAATACTTTACTTTTATAGCTACGTTTTGATGTCAATGTCATTGAGCACTGAAATTTGCCGATTAAAAATTTGCCACGAGAAGAGTGCGCTACAAATTTTTTTTCCCTCATGGGTTTAGCTATTAAAAAAAAAGTTTTTAAAAATATTTTGTGATATAAAAAAATTTAATTATAAAATTAAAAATAATTTAGAGATATAATTAAAGATAAAAAATATAAAAATTTAATTAAAAATTTAATAAAATTATAAAATTTAACAAAATAATTAAACTATTAATTAATTAAGAACACTCATTGCATATTTTAATAGGAGAAAATTCAAGCTTTTACTTTTATATTTTTTAACTTATTTTTTTAATTAAAAATAAACTTTCAATTTGGTCCTTATTCATATAATATATGAAGGACAACATAACTTTTAAAAATATATGTTTTGTTTCTGATATTTATTAAAAAATTTAAAAATATTTTTAATATTTAATTTATTTCAATTTAGTCTCCCAAGCTTTTGATTAGTTTGAAATCTACTTCTATTGTTAAGTTTTTGACAAACAATGTATGGTTAACTTTTTTTTTTTTCAATTTTACTTTTCTTATATAATTATTAGATCGGAGAAGAAGTTACTATCTAAATTATTAGCCAGCAATAAAATGATCAAGAAGATTAGTAATGCTTCGTAGACAACAAATCCAAATCAATAAAAACAAAAGATTTATAACACAACATATAACAGTCACATATGAAACACGTGTGTATTACATCTGCTATTAAATAAAACATATTTCACATCTTAATTCGAATTTTGGATGTTACGTACGTAGTTGTTAATTGTTATGGTTCACGAATTTTGGATGTTAACTATATATGACACTGAGTGCCATTATTATAAGTGGATTCAAGAGATATAATTGTGAATTTATAAGGTAAGGATTCAAGAGATATAAGATTAAGAAAAAATAGCATAATTTAGGATAAATGTTCTCTTGGTATTTATAATGTATCTATTGTGAATTTAGAAAATAATTTGTACTATATTCTTGTTAAATTTAAATGTTGTGAGAAACCAACTTAAATTGGTTGAATGATTAATTTACTCATTCGTTTAAGTAAATGTTAGTTGTTCAAATTCTACTTTATACATGCAACAATATATTAACCAACAACAAATTATTAAATGAAGTTTAAATTTACGAATTAAGTATATTTTATGTATCTCATAACCTAATTATACTTCCAAAAAAATATATTTGGACCGAGTGGATGTCTTAGCCCGATGTTAGAGATATTTGATCACAAAAACATATTTGAGAATAACAAAACGGAAAAAAAATGTATTTATAAATAAGAAATAAATAAGTCAAATTGGTCTAATGATTAGTTTACTCATTCGCTTAAGTAAATGTCTAAGATTCGAATTCCGTCTTGTACATGTAGCAATCTATTCGTTAGTAACAAACTCTTACATAAAACTCAATATTACGATAAATTAGTCATTAACCTGATGGACTAAGAGATACCGTGAAAAACTAAAAAAAGAAAATCACACATACACACACTTGCTCTCCCAACTCGCTTAATTATAACATGTAATGTCAAAAATACCCCTCTATTCGTGGTTCTCTACCAACACACATCCCACTTTAGCTTTCTTCTCTGATCTCCACCTCTACTCCCCCTTATTGGGATGAAGATGACAAAAGCTTCGGAGTTATTTGTTGGAATAGTAAGGTTGTTCTTCTAAATATAGTTCTTAGAATGATGCTTAGCAAATTAATTTAGTGGGATCCAAAAAATGACAAGTTTGATAGACAGAGACGGATCCACGTTGAAATTTAAGGAGGCATTTGCCTCCACTAAAGTTTTGTAAAGCAAATGATAATTATATATGAATGTATATCTTTGTCTCCATTATTATGTTATTTTAGTCCTATAATAAATTATAATATTTTTTTAGTTTCATGTTAAAAAATTGTTTTATTAAACTTAACATGCAAAAATATTTATCTTGTTAAATTTAATTTAGTATCAAAACTATAAATAAATAATTAAATCAATTCAATAAAAAATAATTAGTAGTGATAATGTATTTTTTGAAATTAAACAATTAATTAATTACTAAATTGAAGCTTAGTTTTTTAAATATAAGTGAAATTATTAGTGTTTTTCTTTCAAAAATTAGTTAAGATAAAATAATTTATTAACTATATTTTTTATTTTAAAATATATAGTGTTTTTTATTTTAACTTTTTAAAATTATATAATATTTTTTCATTTAACTCTTAAATAATTTTGCTTGTAATATATTTTTAGTTAAAAATATTTTTAATACCATAAATATTATAACAAATGGATTTTTTAATTGAGTGAGATTGTGGGAGGTAATCAATAGTTAAAAATTATAATTAGTGGGTGCTATTTGAAGAGAAATTTAAAGTGTTCTTTGGATTCATCAAGAAAAAGAGATATTTTTTACATTTTATATTTGTGAGTGTATGTTGGATAATTAAGATGAGGTAACTTAAATTTTAGGATAAGTTATATATATATATATATAAACTTTGGCCTGATGGCAAATGCACAAAGAGAAGAACTTAAAACCTTGAACTCTTATTGGATTCCCTCTTCTAATAATTGTGACTAATAGTTACTATGCTATAATTATATATTATTAAAACATATATAATGAGAAAAAAGTACTTTAATTTCAAGAATAATTATAATCACATTGTTAAAGAAAAAAAATTCATTTGTAATCACTATTAAATTTTTATTTTATTTTTATTTATTATTTTATTTTTTTTTAGAAATAAGATTTGTTATACTTGTCTTTCTTTAAGTAAGTTATGCTAGTCAGAAATTCATAAAAAAATTTAAAATTTGAAATTCTGTTAATTTATTAACGTAGTTTAAAATTTAAAATTCTGTTAATTTATTTTGCTTTTGTGTATATATATAGTTAATCATTCTTCTCTTCTATTTTCATTTAGATAAAAAAATACATAAATTCTCTTTAAAAAATAAAAAAATAAATATAAGAATTGAATACTGTGAGTATAAAAATTGTATACGGTAATTTGATGTATTTAAATAATTTTATAAGTAATAGATTAAAAAATTTATTACTTTTGCTGATGTTATATAATATATTATTTGTCTAAAATTCTTTTACACTGTTATAATATAAAAATTAAATTGATCTTTTAATTCTTAAAAATAAAAAGTAAGAATCATAAGTATTTTTTAGAACAAATATTAGATAGATGTGTTTTAAAATAATAAAATTCATCATTATTACTTATTATTAGTTGTTTTTCAAACGGATTGGACTCTATAAATACGAAGACAAGGTCTCTTTCTAAGCGAAAACAAGTTCCATTGCGCAAATCCCTTTTTGCTTCTTAGTCTCTATTCAGAAAAAAGCCATATTATTGAACTATATAGTATATCATCACTTACTTCTTTTTATTTTTCATCATTTGGATATAGATCAGATAAATGAAAGGGAGTAGTAGTGTTAGTAATCATTTATTGAAGCAGCAAAACATGATTATGATTTTGATGCTATTTTGGTTCACCAAGTTGGGCATGGTTTTAGGGCATAATCATGTTTTGGGAGTGCAGCCATTGTCAAAGATTGCCATTCATAAAACCGTTCTTGCACTTAACAATATGGCCGCCGTTGCAGCAGCTCCTACAGTGCTGGGCATTTCGGTAATTTCCAATCTAATCATTCTTAATGTTGATTTTGATTTATGTATTTTATTTTCTTTTTGTTGTTTCTCATCATTAATATATTCAATTATTAATTTGGATTTATTATTTAACTTAAATTTTGATACACTGACGGCGTAAAAAAATATTAAAAAATGTGAACAATAGATATATCGGATGTTTATTTCACTAGATGTATCGATAATTATTTTAATATTAAGATTTAGATGATTAATTTAAAAGTGTAGTGTATTTTTATTTAATTGGTGGTTGTTTATATTGTTCAATATAGTCATTATTTACTTAGCACTCGCCAATATTTTATATAATCGTACCGTCCTTTTGAATGACTATTCACGCGGTCAACAAAAATAATAATTTTTTTAATAAGGTGATTTTGCGCAATAAATGTGTAAAATTATTTTACACTATTAGTAGATTAAAATTAAAAATTATATTTTATATCAATGACTTAGAATTAAAAATTTATTATTTAAAATTTAAAATTTATAATTTAAAATTCAAAATATGCTACCATTTTTATATTTTTCGAAATGCATTAACATTGGTTCCTACTTACTTTAATTTGGTGGTTGGCTTGTTGCATCTCTTGGATCCTACTTTGTGAATGGAAAATGCTTATTGGATGTTGGTTTAATTTAGGGAAAAAAAAAAAACATGGAAGGAATGAACAGCTAATTATATTCAATTATTAATTATTCCTGTTAGTATTGTCACTACTCGCTACTCACTATAAAAATCTAAAAGTAAAATCTTATTAGGATAATAATATTCTCAATGTCGGGTACATGCTAGTTTGGTCTTTTCTATAAATTATGATATTTAAACCCTTAATAAATTAATCAATAACCGGAGCAGGTAGAAAGCCTTTGCTATTTTATTTTAAGCATCATCATGTGTTAATATAAAATATTATTATCACCAGGAAATTAAAGTGGTATGATACATTATTAAAAAAAATCCAACTAGACATATCTAATAATCTAATAAACAAGTTTTTTTTTTCTCCTGATAGAGTCAAGTCTAAATCCATAATGCTTCAATAACTGTGTGTAAATATATATATTAATTTAACAATAGGGATATTTTTATGTATTTATTTTTCTCTGATATTAAATTAACACGAGTCACGCATAGAAAAGATATACAATATGTCACTACTCACTAGCAAGAAAATAAGTTATATTTAATTTTTTGAAAATTATACAGATGTTAATGTATATAAACCTTATTAGCTTCAGATTTTATATATGTAGGTTTAATTTTAGCATTGAGAATTTTTATTATTACTTATTTCTCTTAAAATTTTAAATAAATATAGTGGAATTTATAATTATTGTCACTATAATAGTTACGCTGATTATACAATTTTGAGAATATTAAAGTGTTATTAAAATTAAATTTATATTTTTTATTTTTTAACACATTTTTTCAAATCTATTTAATAAGCATTTATAATATGGTTGCAGGGCGAGGATACAGCATGGGTGACTGTGAAAGTTCTAAATCCAATGCCATCAAATGATGACTGGGTTGGAGTTTTTTCTCCTGCAAAATTCAGGTAATGCGTGGAAATAGATTTTCTCTAATTTTTTTATATTTAAAAAAATAAAATGTGATTTTTTTTATCTTTTGAATAAAAGTTAGTAATTTAGTCAGTATTATTGGTAATAGTTATTAAATTAAAAAAAACAAATAAATCTAAGTGGATCACGTTTTTGTATTTTTAATTAATTAAAAATATATTAATAACCACTCTGAAAACGTTTATTTAATAATACTTTCTCTATTTCATGAATGGAATCAGTGGATACATTCTATAATGACTAAATTTTAGTCATAAAATTCAAAAATAAAAAAAGTGAGTCCCATTTTTTTTATTTCTATTTTTAGACACAAAAATTATAAAAAAACTTCCATTCACCATAAGGGCATCTTTCAGTACGTTTTAAATTTAGTGACAGATTTAATGTATCTGATTATACGGAAAGGTTATTATGATTATGGTGACTATGAGATTACGATGCATATGAAATTTTTGCCAATATTTAACAAGTGCAGTTAAAATTAATGTGATATTGTTCTATTATTTAGTAATAATTTTTAATTTAAAAAAATAAAAACAAAAATGATTAAATTTAAAAATTGGTCAAATAATAAAAAAATATGACCTAAATTTAAATTATATTCTTTTAATATTGATAAAATTTTATAGCCACTATAATTGAGTCATATATATAAATCCGATGTAACCTAGTATATATACAACTCCAAAAATAAAATACAATAATCATTCGTGCAACTCAAATGTTCATCCCATGTTTATAAGATTGGTTAGAGTATAATAATAATAATAATAATTTCTGGATATGTCATTCAAAGATATATGAACATGTGAATAAACAAAATAAATGAAAATAAATTTATTATGAAATGCAGTTCAGGAAATTGTCCACCAGCACCAGACAGCATTGGCTGGCAAGAAACTCCATACATTTGCCAAGCTCCAATAAAGGTTAGCAAAGCTAATAAATCAGTGATATATATTATTAATAATTCAATTAGGAAGTCAACTTTTTTTAGCCAATATTAGAAATTTTTTTAAATTTTAATATACTCTAAATTCTTTAAAAAATATTAAAAAATAATTTATAATAAAAAATACTCTAATACTAAAACTAGCTACTTCAGAGTTGGTTTATTATACTTTTTTATTAATTACTACCTCCATCCACAAATAATTGTTGTTTTTAGAGGATTTTTCCCGAATAAACAAAAGTGGTGCTGTCCAAAAAGGATAATTACACAATAAACCCTACTTAACTTTCTTTAAAATTAATGCTATTTTAATTATTCTATTAGATTTTGTATAACTAAGATATNTATTGTAATGTAAAAAATGACTTGAATGAATGCATGTGACAGTACAAGTTTGCAAATCACGATAATTCAAACTATCTTAAGACTGGGGCAGCTGTTTTGAAGTTCCAGTTGATTAATCAACGTGAAGATTTCTCCTTTGCACTCTTTTCTGGAGGATTATCATCGGTAATGATTATTAAATAATAATACTCAAAATATAATAGATGAATTGAAATGCTGACTGGTATTCATGAGATTGATCACTGCAGCCAAAGCTTGTGGCAGTTTCAAAAAACGTAAGATTTTTGAACCCTAAAGCACCTGTGTATCCGCGTCTTGCTCTTGGCAAGTCTTGGGATGAAGTAAGTTCTTGAATAACATCCTTCAAATAGTTCATTTTGATGCAAAATCTATTGTATGTTTGAACATTAATTTTATATTTTGATGTGTGTATTAGTAAATGTAAATATCTAGATAATTCGTTTTGATTGGGATAAAGTATTCAGCGTGTTTTTATGACTATTCACACATGAAATATTAAAAAGTAGTTATATTTATTATGATAATATGTAATTAAATTCATGTGTTAGATATCGGTACACCCTTAGCACATCAAAATGAATCCTATTTTTATTATCAAATATTTTACACAGATATCTAATTACATATTTACATGTTCTTATGTTAATAAAAAAAATTTTTTACTACACTACTTAAATGATCATTAAAAAAAATAAAAAATGATTGAATTATTGTGCTATAATTAATGCTGGGGTTATGGAAATTGGTGCATGAGTAATATAAATTAAGCATTGATAGATGCTAACAATGTAAAGAAATGTTTAAACAAGTGTAGATGACAGTCACATGGACAAGTGGATATGACCATAGAGATGCCATACCCTTTGTTGAATATGTTTCTAATGGAGGAGAGGTTAGACGTGCTCCTGCTGGAACATTGACATTTAATCGAAACAGCATGTGTGGTATGAATTTAATTATTCATGATCTTTTTGAAATTGATTAATACTTAATTATTGATACAAATATTTAAATTAACGAATAAGTATGTGATTAATTTCGAAAATTCTTACAGGTGAACCTGCACGAACTGTTGGGTGGCGTGACCCAGGTTTCATACACACAAGCTTCCTTAAGAACTTGTGGCCTAATTTGAGGTTTGCATGCATTCAACTATCATATTTGTATGTTCATGGCATTACCACTACATGCCATTGTTTGTTCTAATTTGTTTTTTCTTTTTTTCTTGTTAAAAATAAAAACACAGGTACACTTACACGTTGGGGCATTTTCTGACTAATGGCTCTTACGTTTGGAGTAGGACTTTTTCATTCAAGGCACCACCATTTCCTGGACAGAATTCATTGCAACGTGTTATTATATTTGGTGACATGGGAAAGGTAATACCAACTATTAGAATTTCTTTTAACCAAAACTTAATAGTAGTGAACTCCAAACCTTTTTCTTCTCATGCAATCTTTCAGGCTGAGCGTGATGGTTCAAATGAATATGCTGATTATCAACCTGGATCACTTAACACCACTGATCGACTCATTGAGGATTTGGCAAATTATGATATTGTTTTCCATATTGGGGACATGCCATATGCCAATGGTTACATCTCACAGTGGGACCAATTCACAGCTCAAGTGCAAGAAATTTCATCAAGAGTACCTTACATGATTGCAAGGTTAGTTGGCTTCTTGGCATGTCCCTTGATTACATTTCATTGAAGTTATCATTTTCTAGATTCTTATGAGACTGAAAAAATATCTGGTTCAGTGGAAACCATGAACGTGATTGGCCAAACACAGGATCATTTTATGATACTCCGGATTCAGGTGGTGAATGCGGGGTTCCAGCAGAAACCATGTATTATTATCCTGCTGAGAACAAAGCTAAATTCTGGTAAAATTCCTTCATTACAAATACAAAATATGATGAGGCATCATTACCTTTTTCGATTTGATTTCATATTTTGGATGAAAAATTTGAAAAATTGCAGGTACAAAGCAGATTATGGCATGTTCCGGTTCTGTATAGCAGACAGTGAGCATGACTGGAGAGAGGGAACAGAACAGTACAAATTCATTGAGCATTGTCTTGCAACAGTTGACAGAAAGCAGCAACCATGGCTGATATTTGCGGCTCATCGTCCACTTGGGTACTCCTCTAATTCTTGGTATGGCATGGAGGGCTCATTTGAAGAACCCATGGGACGGGAATCTCTCCAAAAGCTTTGGCAGAAGTACAAAGTAGACATTGCATTTTATGGACAAAAATGACAAAGCTAGAATGCTAATTATCTAAATGGCTATGATATGATGCAGAATCAATGTGTCAACGAAGAAAAAACACATTATTCTGGCACTGTGAATGGTACAATCCATGTTGTTGTTGGCGGTGGAGGAAGCCACTTGTCCGACTTCGTGGCGTCACCCCCTGTCTGGAGTATTTACAGGGACCGTGACTTCGGCTTTGGCAAGTTGACAGCATTCAACCATTCATATCTCATGTTTGAGTACAAGAAGAGTAGTGATGGTTTGGTCTATGACTATTTCACCATTCATAGGGACTATAGGGATGTCTTGGCCTGTGTGCATGATGGTTGTGAGAAAATCACTTTAGCAACCTGAGCGTTAGACTGTTATGTCTCTGAACTTGTAGTGATTTTTAATGATCTTGTAGTGGAATCGAATAAAACACTCAAAATAATAAGGGCCTTCTTATATATTTACTCTCCCTGTAAGATAGAGGAAGACTGGCACATAACTTCCAATATATGAGTGGAAATCACTCCACTAAAACTTTATAGCCTGTACTATACGTTCATGTGCTCCCTATCTATGTTGCTTAATGGTTGAAAACTAAATAAGATACATTACATCAGCATCAAGTGAACCATAGAAAAAATGAAATCGAATATCCACACCTGCTACCATCTTGGTTAAAGAAACTTTGTTGGCATTTGGCAAATTGCACTCTTAGACATGACAAATACAACTCCCTCTCTCTGAACGTGTGGGAAGCTAGCAATTCTGCAAATCCTTGATATAAGTTATGGAAGCCATCAAAAAGCATAACCATCATTGCAAACTAAAACTTTAGGTGAAACTTATTAAAATTGGACTCAGTGCAAGATACTGACACTTGAAAGCCTTTATACATTTCTATCAACCATCCATTTCAACATCACAAACTTTGTTACTTTCATCAGCTGCTGAGTTGACAGATCCTAACAAATCATCAATTCTTAGAGGAGAGTGTCGAACACTGTATTGGAACACAATCTGTAAAATTGACAATTGATTAAGACTACTACACTCAAAATTTCCATAAAAATGAATGATAAAAAAATTAATATGAATCAATAATTTTTCCTGAGATTGTTGAACCAATAATTATCTATAGTGATTGTGTTAAATAGGATAAGTAGTGCTTCCCCTGGCAATCAAATGGTATACCTTGTGATTGCATTCCCTTTAAAAATTAAAATAGCTACAATAATGATATATGTTCCATATGGATTTGTCATCCATCCGTACCCAAATATTGGTGTTTTAATGAAATGAGAAGTTATGGTTAGTTTAAGAAGGTTGCTAGAATACTCCCTTACTACCTTAGAGAAACTATCAGCAGAAGCACGAGCACGGTTGGCCTTGCCTAGATAATTTAGATCAGCTTTCTCAAGTTTTCCATCCACCAAAACCAGTCCCCCTTCTCCAATTGCAAACCGTACAAGACATCCTGAATGCAACTCTGACTGCAAATAGAAGAAAGTTGTATAAAAATTACTTGGTAAAACATTGGAAAAAAAAGTGATTTTTGATGGTTAATTTACTTGTCTTTGCTTTTACATTTCATGATTGAAAGGTTGTCATACTATTCCACCCAAATGATTATTTTTCCCATCAATTGAATGATGTTCAAAAGAAAATCAATTTTCTAGAAGCCTTATAAAGATACATTATATATAGTGGCAGAGATGCAGAATTTGTTTATTTTCACAATTAATTCAAGTAAAAGATACAGGAGCACAATTATTTCCTCTTTCAAACAAACCTCATGCATAAAGCCTGCATCTAAACATCCAAATACTACAGGAGGATCATCGGAAGTGCACAGCTTTCCACCTTCTTGTAGCTCCAAAACCACCTGGTTTGGGAAGCCAGAAAATTGATAGATCATCATTGGACCATCAGCACTCATTAAAATAATCATATAAGGAAATAATGAATGAGTATGCAGACTTGAAGAATATACTTTATTTAATTTCATGATTTCATCTACCCAGTACTGTTGCTACCAGGAGAAAAAAAGTGTATCGGGAGACATGCAAAATCACACTATATCTATATATGGTAAAACTCCAACAGAGCAAGCATATACTTCACAATGAGGCTGTCTTATGAAATATACACTTTTTCTTGAAAATCAAATTTGTACAACTCTCAAAGATATATAAACTATAAACTATAAAGCAAGAAAATTGTTTCATAGTGTGCATAAAAAGATATACAAACAGTCAATCCATACATGCAATATTCAATTTATGTCACAAGGGCCGGAAATCCATAAACACGAGACAAAACTGAAATATATACACAACAAAGAAATGGCATGACAAGGCAAACAACGAAAATACAAAAAGGAAGCATGAACAGCACCTGCTGATGATTTGGAACCTGTCCTTTGCTATCTGTGTCCATGACATACTGACTGCAGTTCTCATCCTTCCAAACCAATGCTAGTGGTGTAATTCCTGTCTGATAGTGTGCATGCCTAAGAAATAAACCAAATCAAGAGGAATCACCAAAAAGAAAAAACAGCGCATAACAAATGAAAATGGAAAATAAATTTAACCAAAAGCTCATTATTAGACACCACAAATAATATGTGAGAAAAGGCCCAGACACTGTTATTAATTCACTGCATATTATTTCTCAAGCATTAGGAATGCCAGTTGAGAAGACTACATTTCTCAACAAATATGCAAAACAATCCATTTGCAAAATCTGTTAAGATGCATTCTGACCTAGGTTAGCATAATTGGAACGAATGTGTTTTGATATTGAAAGTTCTTACGAAATTCTCTCAACATCCACAGCAGTAGCACATAAAACAATACAAAGATTGAAGAATACGTTGTAAGGAAGGCTTGTAATTACTTGTTATAAAACAGAAGACCATCTTTGACATAAGGCACAGATCCAGTATAAGCGGCACATAATCCACTCTGGTCGCAGCAGTACACTGGAACCAAACTGAACCTGTACTTGTGATAATGCGAGGGAGGTTCACAAGCGCCAGTCTCAGCAAGCTTGGAATTCAACCAGAAAAACCTAAATTCTGCAGCGCAATCATAAAGCGAGTAGCCCCGCCAGCAAACCATGTCAATCACATAGTAAGTCTGATCCACCTGATAACCCAAAACAAATGAAGTTTTTCAAGAACAAGATAGTGCAGAGAGAACAAGTGAAAGACACAAATTATCAAATTGCTAAGCAATACAAATAAAGGAGATCCCTATTATCACAATATTTATAGGATTTTATTTGTTTTCATATGTAAAAGTAACATCCCCCAAACTCAAAACTCTTGCAAACCTACACATCGGTGCATAAGAATCAAACTCATATATATATATATATATATATATCTTATTGTGCTTATAAATGGAACAGTTGCATTAACAAGTAAAACTAGAGGATCACAATTGAAAATAAATAAATAAAATTAAAAAAAACTCAGCAACGAAATAACTAACCTCGTGAAAAATGCAATCCAAAATGGAGTAAGACTGAGCAGGACCAGAGGAATCCTTTCTTCTCGCACCATTCGGCAACTCGGACGGAAAACGGTGCAGTATCGAACCGTTCCTTAAACGACTTATCGTCGTGCCGTTGCACGAAACCACAAAGCATCGTTTTCCAGAAGGTCTAGCAAACACAAACCTGCAAAACAATAAACAGACAATCAAATTTGAAATTCAAATTTATTTGAAACGAAAACTTCTAGAAGATTCAATTAGGAACGAGAGTAAGTAAGAACTACGAACCAGTCTTGTGAGAGATTTTCGGGAATGTCGATCATCCATTCGGGATGCATCAGCTGTTTCGCGAACCATTTCCGAGCCTCCGCGCCTTTCAGCTTCGACGCTTCAACCACGTCAAGCTCCTTCGGTGACTCGGGAACTTCGGAGTCAGGTATAAGTTCGTCGTGAAGTTCGGGTTCGGGTTCGGGTTCGAGTTCGTGCGGTTGTTCGAGCGATAAGGCGGTGGAGGCGAGGAATCGAGCATGGTTCTGGGCGTCGCGTCGATTCTGTGCCTGCCGGAGCAGGGACTGCTGCCTGCGCTTCTCTTGATCAGAGATCAACGGTCGTTTGAATGGACGGCGGAGATCGTGCGGTGCCATGGCTAGAGCCGCTCCTTCAGCTTCTCCTAAATTCACAACACAAAATAATATACTGAACACATACACAGTTTGGCGCTTTTCCCGTCGTTTTGAACGTTTTTTCTTTTTCTTTCTTTCTTTCCCGTCGTTTTTTTTTTCTTTCTTTGTCTTTTGGCTACACAGAAAAGAATCGTTTAATGGACCATCTTCAGGCCCAAAATGGGCATAGCTAAAAGTTCTGAATTTTTGTAAGCCCAAAAAGAAACAAGAGCAAAAACAAACCTACATCCGAATGCAACTCAATCTATTATTTATCTTATGACCAAAAATCATATCTATTATTTATTTTTTCATTTGGTCAAAAACAAAAAACACAAACACACACAACTCAATTGTTGACCGAAGCCATCATCTGAGCAAAAATACTTCATGCAGAATAATGGAAGAACAGGCAAATTCTATTTCCGATACACAAAGCAGGTTTAAAGGCAAGGGATTTGCATGATAGATGGTTAGACTTTTGAAGAGGAAAATAGTAAAACGCAGTGATATATGGTTGGGATTTTGAAGGATTTAGAGATAGTTACTAGTTAGTATAATCTGAACCGGGTTTTTGAACTCTTAATTTTGTTAACACATAACTTGACATTCGGCTGAACCGGTCATGAACAGAACAGAGAACAGTTCAAGTTGAACAGCGCTACGAAGAAGTGTGTTGAGTGGTGAGTATGGAGCAATCGCTGTGGGGTCATTTGTCGCTTCTTCTGAGGGCCAACACAAAGGAATCCGTTGAATACATTCTTGAATCACTCTGGCGAACGCGAAAGTGCGGTCTCGACTCTTCAGAACGACGTGTCATCCAAGACATCCTCCAGCTTCAAAACGACACCGACCTCGACCCCGTTAGCTGTCGTTTTAATCTTCCTTCAATTTCAACTCACCAACTGTTTGTAATAATGCTTAGCTGAATTCTTTTTCTTCTCTTCTCTTCTATTTGCAGCTTCTGGTGTGTCTTCGAATGTTGATTCGGAGGTGCGTGTATGAGAACACGAGCAAGGACGAAATCACCAAGCTCTTTCCGAATGAAGTGTTGCCGGAACTGCAGAAGCTGTTGACGATTCTGTTGCACAAGTTTCAGCCATTGTGGCAACAAGATGTGCTCAAAGATAAGGTTCGTTCATTTACTTATTCTGATTTTGATTATGAGTGCGATTTTTTCTAAGGATTGTTGTAATTTGGAGTGTGTGTGGTGTGTTTCAGAATGTTGTGCCTAGGTTAAAGGCAATGACATGGAATATGGCAAATGTTGATGAAGATTCAACAGACCCTGCAGCTGTTATTAATTTGAAGGTATATAGGCATATAGCACCTATTCAACTGTAGTAAGATCAATCTCTTAAAATACTCTTTTCTTTTTTAGGGAGAATCACTAATTTCGTCCATGGAAGATTGAAATACTGATAAATTAATCACAAGTAGAGATGAAATTATTAGCAATTGATCTTTTAGGGGCTATTTTGTTAGTTTTTTTTTATATTTTAGAGACTAATTTGCCAAAGCTGTGCCTGTAAGGGTTTTGTTAGTTTTTTATATCTTTGAGGGTAAAACATTTTTGCTAATATGGATTATAGAAAATGTATGGTTGAATGTCAATGCATATAACTTTGTTTTTGTTGCTGGTCATACAATAAAATTAAATTCTAAAGTTGCACATATGGTATTCAATGTATAATGGTCAAGTTCAACTTTATGATTTTCAGCTTCAAAATGATTCTCAACTTCACTCTGGAGAGCTTGATGTTAAGTTCCGGTTGGCTACGGACACTCTAGAGATGATGCTGAAATCAATGCACAGTATTAGAGACCAATTTTCAACCTCAGTAAATATTTTCCTGAAATTTGTTCTTTAATATAGTATTGGATAGGAATAGAATTCTATTTTTATTTTGGCTTTGTGATATTTTAATTAGCCTGTCTTATGTTGTTAGGAGGAGGTACCAAATGGCCATTAGTAACAGTAAACCAGTGGAGTTTCACACGAGATGTGTCATAAAGAATGGTATGCATGACTAACTTGGTGTGCTGCTTTTCTTAGTGTTTGTTTGGTTGTCAAGGTGAAAATTAAGTAGAATTTGTGGGTGAGTTCCGTGTAATTTTACACATTAAAATCAAAATGAAAATTTCCTTCTTATGTTCACTCTGCAACCAAACATACCCTTAGTAGACTAAAGCTGGCCAAATTTTTTGTGGCAAAAAATAATCTGATTGATATTTTAACCTAATCAAATTGCATTCTTGACATATTTGAAATTTTCTTTCAGCGAGGGATGCAACTATATTGTGTTGTGTTTCTACCCAAGTTGTTAAAAGTTTTTATTAGATGTAATCTTCTATGAGAAACAGTTCATAACATGTTTAATAGCGCTTCAATGGCCAAGTGATTAAGAGAAATGGAAATAAAATTGCCAGGTCGACTCTAGACTCCCCAGACCATTACATGTAAAACTGTAAACATCTGTTAGATTTTGAGTATATATATATGGCTGATCCTTAAACACTCTGTACTAAGTAAAGAGTGCTGTATTTACCAACTAAACCAATCTTAGCTCTTCGTTTAAATGTTTATATAGTCATGCTTTTTAGATGAGAACATTCTAATCTGATACAACTTGCGTTAATATAACGTCATAGTTTAATGGATAGAGTGGTTTCCTTCCCTTGATGGAAGCTATTCTATTGCGTAATTCATGGATGTGACAACCCCATTAATGGGAATATAGAAGTTTCAACTTTCAACAAATAAATATGCATACTTAATTACTTAGCATTTTTTTATTAAACGCGAAAATAAAAATAGTACATAAAAGTTTAGATTGGTTTGGCGCTAGTCATCGCACTGGAAAAAAAAATAATGCATAAAATTTTCGGCTTTTTTAACTGCAAATACAGATATCTATGGATCATTTACTAAACTGACTTTTGTATTAGCAGCAAAAATTAACAGGTAATTGCAAAATATGAAATTCTTTTTACTGATCAAGACACATAATAGTTGTGCAATATGCAGACTATAAACTTTTGTTAAATAGTGATGTTTAAAATTTAGTGAGAATGGTGCCTCCTATTATTTATTTATTTATTTTGTTTGGTTCCATCAAGTGCAATCTTGTTACCTCTTTGTTGAACAAAGTTCCGTTGGATTTTCTGAAAAATCTAAGTATCTAATCTTACCAGCTGTGTAGGGATCCAGTGAACTCTTCCACCTGTTTTGGTTCTGTTCTTTTCTTGTTGGCAAAGACATAGTGATAATGTGTAACTATGTAAATAACAGAAATATCTTGGTTTTTTTGACAGTGGGAATGTGGCAGTCTCGTGAGGGATGTCATGTGATGTGTATTTCATTGGTTAAATGATCACAATATTCTTCCCTTTTTTTTCTTTTTCTTTTTTTCCCCTTTGGGTATAATCACAACAATATTCTTCTTTGTTATCAACAATCAAGTGTTTGGAATAAAGTTACCAATCTATATAGCCAGTTAGGGCGTGATTGAAACTGAAAGCGCCTGACCAAAAATAAAAAGGAAAGAAACTGAAAGAGGATATTTTTTTTTCTTTTTCTTTTTTCTTTTTTTTTTAAATCCAAATTCAAATATAACTATTGATTGATTAATTAAAGTAACTAAGGAAGAGTAATACAATGACTTGTGTACAATGTCGAGAATTGGAATTCTGGAAAAAAGAAAAATTAAAATCGTACTTCGATAGCGACTTTATCTAATTATTATAGATATAGTTAATAGATTATTATCATTGACTCATATTTTGTATGCAAAGTTACTCATATATTAAAAATAAATAAATAAATAAAACGCAAACTAATAGTAGAATACAACTTATCCTAGTAAATTTTTAGGATTAAGTACTATTTTAGCATATATAGTTTTAGTCGAAAATCAAAATTATTAAGTATTATTTTGGCCTTTATAGTTTTAGTCGAAAATCAAAATTATTTTTAAATTTTTTTTTGCATTCGAAATCATTTCGAAAATTAAATTTTATTTTAAAATTATTTTTCATTCAAAAAATCATTCATATTTATTCTTTTCTCTCTCCTTTTTATCATATTTTTATGGGCTTCATCCTCACAAAAAACTTTCTTTTAAAAGAATTTTATACACATAAAATTATGTTTGACATTAAATTGAAAACTTAATAAATTAATCAAACAAATTAACAAAAAAAATTATAGAAAAATAATGCTAATTGGAAACAATGAATTTAAAAAAAGGTAAAAATTAAAATTAAAAATAAAAATTAGATCATTAATTAATTATTTAATTTTAAATTTTAAAATTTGAAAAATTAGGATTAGTATTTAAACTCATTCACACTACGTACGGCTATTCCTAATCTCACTATAACCTCTAAAGCCTCCCGCAGACTCCGCCTCCGCCGGTCAGCCCGATGCGCCTCGCCCTCCGACGCTTAACCCGACGCTGTTGCCGCTGTTTTCACACCACTCTCTCCTGGCCACGTTGTTACGGTGTTGCGCAACCCTTTCGTGGAGTTGCTGCTGCATCGTTCCGGTTTGTCGTTTTGAGACGCCGAAATTTCTGATAAAAGCCATTGGAGAATGAATCATCAATGGAGTCATCAATTCGTTCATCCCGTCGTCCAGGTTGTCGCTGCCGGATGTGACACGGTAACATTTTAACTTTTTCTCAGGTAATCTTCCTTATTCGCTTTTCATTCTCGTAACCCTTCCATAAATTTTATGTTTTCATTTAGCTGGTGATTGGAAAAACATGGTGACATGCATGTACATGACGACATATAGGAGAAAGATGGGAAATAAGATAATATTTGAAGGCATAAAGAATGCGGGTCACCTAGTTCACATGGAGAGACTTTGTGCATTCAATGTCTCTCAACCATTTAATATTAATTCAATGGTCAATTTAGAATGGTCATTTTAGTAGGTATGCGGATGGTTATTTTAATTGTTATGTGGATTATTATTTTGATTGAATTGGGTTTAGTTATATATAATTAAAATATATTGGATGTTCAACTTATTAAGTAGGCGAATGATTATTTTTATCCTTAAATAGATGGTTATTTTCACTATGGGTGATCGACGGCGGTGGCAAAGTGTGGCAAGCCAATCAGCAACGGTAAAGTGGGATGATTATTGATGAAGGTAGGGGTGGCAACCGGTTGGAAAAGAAGAGGGTAATGGAGTGAAAGTTTGGATAAATTAGGGTTTGAGATGGTTATTTTTTTAGAATAATTGAGTGATTTTTTTATTATTTAGGTAATTTGTGGAGTGTTTTTTATTTTTTATATGTATTTGGACTAAATCTACAGTCTATTATTCACATTGTTTGGACTCCTCATTGTCTCCCTAGCGGAATCGATTAACAAATTAATAAGAGAGGACTCAATTCACCTACCAGAATTTCAGCAACAACCTCGAGAAGCAGAGCAGCACAGCCGAGACCAAGACAATGAGGGCGAGAAGCAGCTCGACGACCATGACAGAGCAGCACGGCGAGAATGACGAGAAGCAAAGATGCATAATGAGATTGGAGAGAAGCAACACAACGCTCCTCCCACACCCCACCACTAACCTCATACTTTCTCTCTTCTTTTTCCAAAAGCACAAGTCTGAGCTTCTGTTTAGAAGAGATGGATATCCATAGCCATTTAGGCAAGCTTGGTAGCTGTGGAGATTCGTTTCAATAAACAGTTGCAACTCGTCAAAAAATGGAGGCAGCACTTGGTGGCGGAGTGGCAAAAATGGAGGCGCGACCAAAGAGTTCACTAGTGCGAAGTAGGGGCAATGGGATAGGTGCAATGAGAACCACAGAAAATCCCAAAAGCGGTGACAAGCCGCTAGTTTAGTTGGTTGATGAGCTATGTTGTCTTGAGAAAGTAGATGAGGACAGATAATCTCTTGGCTTTTTTGAAAAAGATGTATTTTTTGGGAAGATGAGAGTACTTGTATCTAGAAATTAAGAAAATGATGATATTAAAATAAAGTTTAATGTTGGAGACAATTTTAAATGCAAAAAAAAAAAAAATTAAAGATGATCTTAATTTTCGACTAAAATCATAAAAATTAAATCGTACTTAATCTAAAATTTTTATTTTTTAGTATATTTTTACTAGCATTTTCACTTATTTATACGGGCAATTTACATAATTAGATCAAATTAGTTTTGAATTTACGCAATTGTGATTTTTTGAAATAGGTTACATCTTTGTTCTGTTTTAAATTTATGTAAACCGCTATAAGGTGTAGTAGTTTACAATTTGCACACAATCTGCTATAGGATAGTGCAAATTACATTGAAAAGCGTGTAATACAAAAATCGCTATAGGATGTCGCGGTTTCTGAAGGAATTGGGTCATGCATAAATTGCTATAGAGTCCAGCGATTTATGTGAAAACAGGTCTGTGGCAAATTATGTATACGTGGATTCTCTATATATAGCCGTGGAAGACAATTGTAAAAAAGTAGAGTGTTATTTTCACAATGGAAAGTGAGGAGAGTTTTATAGTTTTAGTGCATTACTCTAAAAAAAATTCAAAAAAAGTAAAAGGTACGGTATTAAGTTTACTAATAGAGAACTACTGAGTATTTGTATACGGTTATCAAATACCTTATCAGAGCTAAAAATTAGTACATTGCAAAAGCTTGGGGTGTATGGGATCAAGTGGGTGAAGAAGTTGTTTTATAAGACCCCTATTACTGTCGTGTTAACTAGTGTGAAGTATGATACGTTTGTGATAGGGTCCGATGAAGATATGCAATTTTTGTTTCACTGTCAACGAAGTTTTCCAGTAGTGAGAATACACGAGTTGTATACCAAGTTGGAAAATAGTGTCGACAGTTTTGGGGCATCAGCTCCGATTCCCCAGTCGACTTCGTTGGGGTGCTTCTACCTCGACGCCTATGGTTGCACCTGCTTGTCCGATGGTTGAACCCCCATCTATTGCAGTTTAGATGGCTAGTTCACCTCGTCTGATTCCTGATTTTGCAAGCAAAGATAAACCAGATCGAGTTGAAAATTGATGCAAGATGATGATTCGGACAAAGAGTCTGTTGACATACTTGGGGACAGTAATGAGAGTACTCGGAGCAATCCACCTACACAACATAGCCCATCAACTTCCGGCACACAGCAACATCCTCTACATTTTTCAACTTTGAACTTGGAAGCCATTGGCCAACGACCGGACATTGATCCTACCTTTGGGGTTCAAAAATTGCATGATGGAATCGCTCCTACAAAATTTTAGATTGGCCAATCTTTCTAAAGGAAAGAGGAAGCTATATTGAGTGTAAAGTATTATAGCACCCGTCGTAAAATTGAATACAGGATACAAGTGATTTTTGTCCGCCATGATCCTACTTGGATATGGCCTCTCCAAATTTTCCAAACTCTCCCCCAACTACTCTTTCCTCTCTCAAACTACAACTTTCTCTCTCAAAACAAAATTTTTCCTTCTTTACTAAATGAAGAATTTGTTGCTAGCTATCGCGGTTTTATAGCCAAACTCCATATAAACCGTGGCACCTTCTAGCAGATTAGGGTAGATGTTGCTTTCACAGAAATTGCTAAACTTTATAGTGGTTTATGCATAGCCCAATTCCTTTAGAAACTACGGCAACCTGTAGTGGTTTTTACATTGTACATTTTTCAATGTAATTCGTGCTACTCTATAACAGATTACGTGCAAATTATAAATTATTACATTCTGTAGCAGTTTACATAAATTTAAAATAGGACAAAGATATAACCTATTTTAAAAAGTTATAAATACGTAAATTCAAAACTAAGTGTTCTATTATTTACATGTACGTTAAGTATTCTATCATTTTCACAAAACTAAATCGATAAAAAATTCAATTGTCACACCTGAAATCATTTTTAGTAAAATAAAATACTAAAACATGACCATAATAATTCTAAAAATAATATTTTATATATTTTTTGGTTATAAATTAAATTATAAGTTAACAAAAAACTTCCATACTTAAATTAGTATTAGCCAATTTTGTATAAGTTAGAGTTGAAAAATATATGATATTGATAAGATATTTATATAGTAGAATGATATAACTTATTCACCTATCTTAGTGGATGGTTATTCTTCTATTTTATCTGAGAGTTGTTACGATTTCAAAATTAAATATATAGATATGTTTGTAGAAGTAATTAGACTCTAGGTATTAAGTCAGACTTATGAGGTCAGGTGTACTACTAGAGTGTGTTTGGACTCTACAAGTTGGATTTTATGTGCTTTTAAGTTGTTGAATTGTGGGTCAAGACATCAACACTTCTTATGTTATGATTAAAAAAGTTATGCTATTTTTTTAGAAAAATTATGTACAATTCAAAATTTTTCATCCTTTTTATTATCATATTTTTTTTTATTTTTTTTTATTTCATCTATTCATAATTTTTATTGTTTCACCCTTTAAAAGAAAAAAACATGTCAGTAACAAACATGAGATAAAAACGATAATAATAAAAAATGCATGAAAAATAAATTAAAGAACGCAGAGTGTGTGATTCACACATACAAATAATTTTTATTAAATTTAAATTAATTTAATTAAATTTAATTGACAAAAATATTTAAATATATAATATTATTTTTTTAATTATAAAATAAGACCAACAGATTTTCTTTGTATGCAAAATAGTTCAAGTCACCAAAAAAATAGTTTACATTTTCTTTAAGCAGCGAATTCTTCAAAATTAATTTTGTAGTTAAATTACTTCTATTAAGAACGAATATTTTAGTTTCTAATAAATTCGATTTTTATTAAGGTTTAAATTATTTAAATAAAATTAAATTTTTATTGTGATAATTAAAAATATTCTGTATCAAAAAAACCTTAAATGAGTGAGAGAGCAATGGCGCCCGATGAAATGACTTTCTAAGAGGAAGACTTGATGAACCGCAGCACTAAGAAGGTCAAACTTAACGGGGATGAAGTGCTACTAGACGAAGAGGCAGAGAAGAACGGAAGATCAGCGGACATGGATCTACAACCTGTGAATAGTTCCCCAAGTTTTGAGAGTAGCCAGGAGAAGGAACAGAGGGTACCATCCGATTTTGAAAAAATGAGTGACCTCGTCAAAGCTAAAGTTAAACGGCGGAAGTAGAGTATGTGAAGTCTCTTATAAGGATAGACTCTTGATGGGAGATGCGAGAATGTCTCTTTCACCGGAAGAAATTGTTCAGATGGTAGCGGAGGACTATATGTTGGAGGAGATCTCTGAAGACGGTGCCGACAGAGCAGCTCCCTTCAATCCAAAGCCAGAGGTTGAGGTGAGTTTGGCAGAGTATGACGAATGGTGTCGTCCATGGAAGCTTTTCTTATTGTCAAGGTACTCAGTAAGAATATTGGATTTCGATCTATGGACTCGTGGGTTCACCGTTTTTGGTCTAAGAACGGGGATGCGAAGGTAATTGATCTGACTGGAGAGTTCTTCCTGGTGCGCTTTGACAACGAAGGTGACTATAAACACGCGCTCTTTGAAGAACCGTGGCAGGTGGCAGGACACTACCTGTTAGTACAAAGATGGATGCCGTTGTTTCAACCGTCAGAGGATGCGATGCAAAAATTAGCGGTATGGGTGAGAATTCCGGAGCTGCCGGTTGAACTCTACACCTATCACTTCCTATGGCGGGCAGGTGGAAAGATCGGAACAATGTTGAAAATTGATCAAACTACTTCTATACACTCTAGGAAAAAGTTTGCCCGCTTATGTGTGGAGGTGGATCTGCAAAACCAGCTTGTCCCAGCTATAAAAGTTCTCGGAAAGGAGTTTAAGGTAGAGTACAAAGGTCTCCATCTTATCTGCTTTGGTTACGGTAAGTATGGGCATAGAATTGATGGTTGCCCAGAGAGTAGGCGACCGGAGAAGGAGAGCAGAGAAGCTACAATGGAGGGTAGTACGGTCCTCAGGGATCCTTGAGATGCAACAATGACAATTAT
Source organism: Arachis duranensis (assembly GCF_000817695.3). Lineage (NCBI taxonomy): Eukaryota > Viridiplantae > Streptophyta > Magnoliopsida > Fabales > Fabaceae > Arachis > Arachis duranensis. The sequence continues at coordinate 49,146,320 of NC_029779.3, forward strand.
CGCGGACAAGTTGAATTTAACTGTTCCTTATCCTTCAGGAGTGTTTGGGCCGTGGATGTTGGCTAAGAAACCCCATCGTAGATTTAATCGAAGCAACGGTAATGTTGGGACCTTAATCCAGACAGGTAACCCAATTGGGTCAGGTTCACGTTTTCAATCTTTGGAATATGTAGAACAAGAGGAGTCTAATATGGAAGCACATGTTCATAAAGAAGGTTTTCCATCAAATAAGCACTTAGTACAAGCGGGAAAGACTAAGAAGCTAGAGCTGCCCAAACACACCTCCTCCTCTAAGAGCAGGCTAGCTGGGCCGAAAGGTACTTCTAAAACCCAAGAAGGGAGGAGTTCTCGTGAGAAGGAGGGTGGAGAAAAGAGTACGGAGGAATCATTGGTAAAAGGAAAAGAGGTAGTGGAGGGGGTCTCTAAAGTTAACTTGGAGCGAAAAGATACAGAGTATTGGAGGACTTTAAATTTGATGAAGCAGATGAAGTATGTGGTGGGGGATGAAGAGCTGTTCTTAAATGGTGTGCCTTTCACTCAGATTCATCAACCCTCGAAGGAGGCTCTCGCAGCACTAAAGTTTCTGAGGGGAAGTGCGAAGGAGGAAGCACTGGCAGCTGCTAACCCGCCGGATCCTGGATCAACTCAGATTCTTAGCTTATGCCTGAATCAGACGGATTCTCTGGCAGTGGAGGATGAGTCCGTAACGATGGTGGTGGATACCACACCAGCTTCCTGCTCTACTTGATTAAGGTTGCTTCGGTTGGTTGTCTCTTATACTTCCTTGTTTATTTTTTCCTATGAATATTATTACTTGGAACTGTAGAGGTGTTAGTAGCAAAGGTTTTTCTACTTTGGTTAAAGATTTATGTAGGAATTTCAATTGCAATATGTTGTGTCTTTTGGAAACTCATCTATCGGGTCCAAAGGCGAATAAGATTGCAAAGAGATTTGGTTTCTCAGATTGGTTTCTTAAAGAATGTATTAGTTTTTCAGGGGGCATCTGGATTTTATGGAATTCAAATTTTTGGAATGTTGAGGTCCTTATGTCTCATAGACAATATGTCCACATGAAACTTAGATATGGTTTGGAAAGTCCTTGGTATTTTACGGTTGTTTATGGCTCCCCACAAATTAGGCTGAGAACTAGTTTATGGGAAGGTCTGAAAAGTATTGCTGATAATTTGACTAGTGAGTGGTGTGTAGGAGGGGACTTTAATTGTGTCTTATCTGCTACCGATACAGGGGGTAACTCTGGTCTCTCTAGAGACCATGATTGTTTTGCGGATTGCCTGTTAGAGTGTGGGTTGCAGGACCTGGGCTTTAAAGGTCAGCCGTTTACCTGGCAAAAAGGAATTATTAGAAGACGGTTGGATAAATACGTAACTAATGCAGCTTGATCCCAACGCTTTAGTAGCGCCGTGGTAAAGCATCTTCCCAAACTCAAATCAGACCATGTCCCAATTTTTTTAGAGCTTTGGGTTGATAATACTGCTGCATCCTCCTGTCGTCCCTTTCAGTTTTTGGCTTCATGGTTGACTCATGAGAACTTTAATTCTATGTTGAAGACAAACTGGAAGGATGAAATTTCTTTGGACCGAAATGTGACTAATTTTATGGAAGCCGCAAAGGTTTGGAACAAGGAAGTTTTTAGTGATATTCATCGGAAAAAGAATAGAATTTTGGCCAGACTGAATGGTATCTCCTTGAAACTTGGTTTCGAAGTGAATCCTTTTTTAGAGGATCTCCAAACTGAGTTATGGAAAGAACTGGAAGCAATTTTTATTCAAGAGGAGATACTTTGGAAACAATGTTCAAGATGTAAGTAGATAAACTATGGGGATCGCAATACCTCCTACTTCCACAATTTGGCAACTGCTAGAAGACAGAGAAACAGAGTGACAATGCTTAAGAACCAACATGGTGAGTGGGTAGATGACACATTTCAGCTTCAGCAATTGGGCATGAACCACTTTCTTTCACTTTATGCTGATGATCAGCCATATGAGAAGTTAGTAGCTTCCGGTCTGTTCCCTACTTTGACGTCCGAAGAGGTTGGGCGCCTAGATCGTATGGTTGCAGTGGAAGAAGTATTTGCGGCTATCTTTTCTATGGGAGCTTGGAAAGCCCCGGGACCAGACGGTCTTCCCCCTATGTTTTACCAGAGCAACTGGAGCCTTGTGAAGACCTCAGTTGAAAATTGGGTGAAAAAGGTGTTTGTGGATCATGCAGAAATAAAGAAGGTTAATAATACCTATATTTCTCTGATTCCGAAAAGGGAGGTTCCTGAGAATTTTAGCCACTTTTGACCTATTGGATTGTGTAACGTCTCTTATAACATAGTTACTAAAATTATATCCAATAGGTTGAAAGAAGTCATGTCCAAACTCATAAGCCCTGCTCAGTGCAGTTTTGTCCCCGGGAGGCAAAGTGCTGATAATATTTTGGTGGCACAGGAGGCTATACACTCTATGAGATATAAGAAAGGGACTTCTGGTTATATGGCAATCAAGATAGATCTTGAAAAAGCTTATGACAGGTTGAATTGGAGATTTATCCAGGATACTCTCCAGGAGGCAGGTTTACCGCGGAATTTGACCGATTTGATAGTGAGTTGCTATTCGTCTGCAAACATGAATCTATTATGGAATGGGACTACTTCGGATCCTTTCGTTCCTTCTAGGGGTATCCGACAAGGTGACCCCATGTCACCCTACTTATTTGTGTTGTGTATCAAACGACTATCATAAATTATCACATTGGCAATTAAGCATAATATATGGGAGCCAATCACTTTGAATAGGGGAGGTCCGAAGCTGTCACATTTATGTTTTGATGATGATATTGTTCTATTTGGGAAAGCATCAATGGAGCAGGTGGAGTTAACTCGCGGTATTCTTGAGCTGTTTTGTCGGTGTTCTGGTCAAAAAGTTAGTTATGATAAGTCTTGTGTCTACTTCTCTGAGAATGTGAATTTCAGTCGTAAGAGGGCACTGAGTGAAGTCTTAGGTATGCGACTAACTTCAAACTTGGGCAAATACTTGGGTGTTCCTCTCCTCCATGGCCGTACTAAAACTGAGGACTTTCAGTTTATTATTGATAGGATGATGAGTCGGTTGAGTACGTGGAAGGCTCGTAATCTCTCTCTGGCAGGCAGAGTTACCTTGACCCAATCGGCTCTAGCTTCAATTCCAATCTATATTTTGCAAACCATGAGAATTCCCTTGAGGGTTTGTGATAAGATTGACAGTATATGCAGGAGCTTCGTTTGGGGAGGTAATAACTCTAGTAAGAAAATCCACTTACTTAGCTGGAAAAAGCTATGCTCTCCGAAGAATTCTGGAGGCCTGGGGTTTAGATATGCCAGAGTGATGAACGATGCAAATCTGATGAAATTGGCCTGAAAGTTAATTCATAATAGGGATTCTCTCTAGGTACAGGTCCTCCGCAGTAAATATAGGTGTGGTGATAATACCATCCCTTTGATGAAGCCTCTTCAACGTATGTCTAACACTTGGAAAGGTATCTCTCACATTTGGAAACAATTTGAGAGGAACCTTATCTGGAGGATTGGTTCAGGTCAGACCGTGGATTTTTGGAAGCATCATTGGATCCCAGGTGTTCATTGCTTGGTGGACTTTGCCCAAACAGAAGTAACATCGAACATGAGAGATGAAAAAGTCAGTGACTATGTGGTGAATAATAATTGGAATTATGACCGTATCGGTTACAATTTGGGAGATGATTGGCTCTCCATCTTTGCCTCTATTAAGCCACTAGAAGCGGAGTTAGGTGAGGATTCGATTGCTTGGATGCTAACACCGAATGGGGTGTTCTCCATAAAATCAGCTTGTTCTGTCCTTGCCTCCCCTGCTAGTTCTGAGAATGCGAGCCTTTTTACTTGAATATGGAAGTTGGAAGCCCCTCAAAGGCTTCGCAGTTTCTGCTGGTTGGTAGACAATAATGCACTTCTTACGAATGAGGAGCGTGTTCGGAGAAATATATCTCAGTCTGCTTTGTGCGGTGTTTGTGGCATCAACTCATAATCTTTGCTCCATGTCTTGCGGGACTGTCCAGTCGCATATAGAACATGGAAGAGCATTGATGACAGGTTGGATGCGGAGAATTTCTTCACCAAACCTCTTATCCCTTGGTTGATAGAGAACTTATATTTCCAATCTCCTTTCAAAGGGGTTCCGTGCCCCTCCTCTTTACTAGTACCTTAAACTTCCTGTGGTTTCGAAGGAACACTTTTGTCTTTGACAATGATAGAGTTCCAGATGAAAGCAAGATTCATGAAATAGCCTGGTATATGGCACAGGACTATCACAGGGCGCATGCTGAGTCTATGCGATCTAGGAGAAGAGTGGGGACTTTTGCAGAGAAGCTCATTAAGTGGCAACCACCTCATCCTCCTTTTATCAAGCTGAATTCGGATGGCTCAGTTAGTAAGGATGGCAGAGCAGCTTGTGGTGGTATCCTTAGAGACAGCAATGGTCAGTTCTTAGCTTGCTATAGTGCGAATTTAGGTGCATGCACTGTGACTGTAGCTGAGCTTTGGGGCATACTCTTCAACCTTGAACTAATCATTAACTTGGGACATTCCCATATTGAAATTGAGGTTGATTCAGCGGTAGCAGTGCAGCTATGTTCTCAGGATTTGGGTAACCTACATTCGGTAGGAACTCTTGTATCAGCAATAAAGATCAGGTGCAACAGACTCAACAGCTGGACTCTTCACCATGAATTCAGGGAAGCAAACTCTTGTGCCGATAAATTGGCATCTTTTGGTCATAGTTTAAGCTATGGTTGTTATTTCTTTTTTTCATTGCCACCTTGTATTTTCTTGTATTTCTTTACTGATGCTGTAGGAACGGTTCACTCCAGAATAGTTTCTGGTTAGTTTTCTCCTTTTTGGATATTTAGCCCCGTTGTTAATAAAAAAAAATTATTCAAATAAATTTTTATCCAAAAAATCAATGACTATAATAATTTTTATAAAAGAAAATAAATCGATAAAAATATAAAAATAATGACATGTACTAGAAGGATAAAAAATAAGAAAAATAAAAAATATATTATGAAAAAGGAAAAAAAAATGAAAGAAAGGGAGATAGAGAGTTGACATGGGAATGGGATCCAAAGACAAGCAGGTTGGAGAGGAGAATATGGAGTCCAATAACGCAACCCGTCACAATGAGTCTCAGTCAATGATTATTATAAACAACCCAAATAGGAAATATTAAAATTAAAAATGTTTTATTTACAAATTTTAATTTTAACCCAAACTCATATCCAAAACAAAATATCTTATGCCTAAAAGAGTTCATCGTGTGTGAATCAAAGAAAAAGAGAGGAGTGTAACGTGTCTCAAACAAATGTACAAAACAAATTTCAACTTCACATTCCCCTTGTTATATTAATATATTAATATTAATCTTATATATTTTATTAGAGAAATACTAAGAGTTATAAGAACTTATTAATTTTGATTATGACTTAATTATTAATCTAATTTTTTAATTTAATAATTTTTATTAGAGAAATACTAAGAGTTATAAGAATTTATTAATTTTGATTATGACTTAATTATTAATCTAGTTTTTTTAATTTAATTTTTTAAT